>NC_139543.1:13667388-13933790 GCF_965153285.1 Podarcis tiliguerta | reverse complement strand
GGGCTGATTTCTTGTCCTGTGATAAAAAGCCTTTTGTTTCGACCGCCAAAGCTTTCAGGGGAGCATTTGCAAGCGGTTGGTACCATTTTTGAGTGAATTGCCAAAAGTCAGATTTTTGCTGAAATTGTGACCCCGGGGCTTAGGGATTTTTTCAAAAAATCTTTTTCCGCCGGTTAAGTTGTTGAGGGCTGATTTCTTGTCCTGTGATAAAAAGCCTTCTGTTTCGACCGCCAAAGCTTTCAGGGGAGCATTTGCAAGCGGTTGGCACCATTTTTGAGTGAATTTCCAAAAGTCAGATTTTTGCTGAAATTGTGACCCCGGGGCTTAAGGATTTTTTCAAAAAATCTTTTTCTGCCGGTTAAGTTGTTGAGGGCTGATTTCTTGTTCTTTGATAATAAGCCTTCTGTTTCGACTGACAAAGCTTTCAGAGGAGCATTTGCAACCGGTTGGCACCATTTTTGAGTGAATTGCCCAAAGTCAGATTTTTGCTGAAATTGTGACCCCGGGGCTTAAGGATTTTTTCAAAAAATCTTTTTCTGCCGGTTAAGTTGTTGAGGGCTGATTTCTTGTTCTGTGATAATAAGCCTTCTGTTTCGACCGCCAAAGCTTTCAGGGGAGCATTTGCAAGCGGTTGGCACCATTTTTGAGTGAATTGCCCAAAGTCAGATTTTTGCTGAAATTGTGACCCCGGGGCTTCAGGATTTTTTCAAAAAATCTTTTTCCGCCGGTTAAGTTGTTGAGGGCTGATTTCTTGTTCTGTGATAAAAAGCCTTCTGTTTCGACTGCCAAAGCTTTCTGGGAAGCATTTGCAAGTGATTGGCACCATTTTTGAGTGAATTGCCAAAAGTCAGATTTTTGCTGAAATTGTGACCCCGGGGCTTAGGGATTTTTTCAAAAAATCTTTTTCCGCCGGTTAAGTTGTTGAGGGCTGATTTCTTGTCCTGTGATAAAAAGCCTTCTGTTTCGACCGCCAAAGCTTTCAGGGGAGCATTTACAACCGGTTGGCACCATTTTTGAGTGAATTGCCGAAAGTCAGATTTTTGCTGAAATTGTGACCCCGGGGCTTAGGGATTTTTTCAAAAAACTTTTTCTGCCGGTTAAGTTGTCAAGGGCTGATTTCTTCTTCTGTGATAATAAGCTTTCTTTTTCGACCGACAAAGCTTTCAGGGGAGCATTTGCAACCGGTTGGCACCATTTTGGAGTGAATTGCCAAAAGTCAGATTTTTGCTGAAATTGTGACCCCGGGGCTTAAGGATTTTTTTCAAAAAATCTTTTTCTGCCGGTTAAGTTGTTGAGGGCTGATTTCTTGTCCTGTGATAAAAAGCCTTCTGTTTCGACCGCCAAAGCTTTCAGGGGAGCATTTGCAAGCGGTTCGCACCATTTTTGAGTGAATTGCCCAAAGTCAGATTTTTGCTGAAATTGTGACCCCGGGGCTTAGGGATTTTTTCAAAAAATCTTTTTCTGCCGGTTAAGTTGTCGAGGGTTGATATCCTGTTCTTTGATAATAAGCCTTCTGTTTTGACTGACAAAGCTTTCAGGGGAGCATTTGCAACCGGTTGGCACCATTTTGGAGTGAATTTCCAAAAGTCAGATTTTTGCTGAAATTGTGACCCCGGGGCTTAAGGATTTTTTCAAAAAATCTTTTTCTGCCGGTTAAGTTGTTGAGGGCTGATTTCTTGTTCTGTGATAATAAGCCTTCTGTTTCGACTGACAAAGCTTTCAGAGGAGCATTTGCAACCGGTTGGCACCATTTTTGAGTGAATTGCCCAAAGTCAGATTTTTGCTGAAATTGTGACCCCCGGGTTTAAGGATTTTTTCAAAAAATCTTTTCCTGCCGGTTAAGTTGTTGAGGGCTGATTTCTTCTTCTGTGATAATAAGCCTTCTGTTTCGACTGCCAAAGCTTTCAGGGAAGCATTTGCAAGTTATTGGCATCATTTTTGAGTGAATTGCCAAAAGTCAGTTTTTTGCTGAAATTGTGACCCCGGGGCTTAGGGATTTTTTCAAAAAATCTTTTTCCGCCGGTTAAGTTGTTGAGGGCTGATTTCTTGTCCTGTGATAAAAAGCCTTCTGTTTCGACCGCCAAAGCTTTCAGGGGAGCATTTGCAAGCGGTTGGCACCATTTTTGAGTGAATTACGCAAAGTCAGATTTTTGCTGAAATTGTGACCCCGGGGCTTAGGGATTTTTTCAAAAAATCTTTTTCCGCCGGTTAAGTTGTTGAGGGCTGATTTCTTGTCCTGTGATAAAAAGCCTTTTGTTTCGACCGCCAAAGCTTTCAGGGGAGCATTTGCAAGCGGTTGGTACCATTTTTGAGTGAATTGCCAAAAGTCAGATTTTTGCTGAAATTGTGACCCCGGGGCTTAGGGATTTTTTCAAAAAATCTTTTTCCGCCGGTTAAGTTGTTGAGGGCTGATTTCTTGTCCTGTGATAAAAAGCCTTCTGTTTCGACCGCCAAAGCTTTCAAGGGAGCATTTGCAAGCGGTTGGCACCATTTTTGAGTGAATTGCCAAAACTCAGATTTATGCTGAAATTGTGACCCCGGGGCTTCAGGATTTTTTCAAAAAAAAAATTTCTACCGGTTAAGTTGTTGAGGGCTGATTTCTTCTTCTGTGATAAGAAGCCTTCTTTTTCGACTGCCAAAGCTTTCAGGGAAGCATTTGCAAGTGATTTGCACCATTTTTGAGTGAATTGCCAAAAGTCAGATTTTTGCTGAAATTGTGACCCCGGGGCTTAGGGATTTTTTCAAAAAATCTTTTTCTGCCGGTTACGTTGTCAAGGGCTGATTTCTTGTCCTGTGATAAAAAGCCTTCTGTTTCGACCGCCAAAGCTTTCAGGGGACCACTTGCAAGCAGTTGGTACCATTTTTGAGTGAATTGCCAAAAGTCAGATTTTTGCTGAAATTGTGACCCCGGGGCTTAGGGATTTTTTTCAAAAAATCTTTTTCTGCCAGTTAAGTTGTCGAGGGTTGATATCCTGTTCTTTGATAATAAGCCTTCTGTTTTGACTGACAAAGCTTTCAGGGGAGCATTTGCAACCGGTTGGCACCATTTTGGAGTGAATTTCCAAAAGTCAGATTTTTGCTGAAATTGTGACCCCGGGGCTTAAGGATTTTTTCAAAAAATCTTTTTCTACCGGTTAAGTTGTTGAGGGCTGATTTCTTGTTCTTTGATAATAAGCCTTCTGTTTCGACTGACAAAGCTTTCAGAGGAGCATTTGCAACCGGTTGGCACCATTTTTGAGTGAATTGCCCAAAGTCAGATTTTTGCTGAAATTGTGACCCCCGGATTTAAGGATTTTTTCAAAAAATCTTTTTCTGCCGCTTAAGTTGTTGAGGGCTGATTTCTTCTTCTGTGATAATAAGCCTTCTGTTTCGACTGCCAAAGCTTTCAGGGAAGCATTTGCAAGTGATTGGCACCATTTTTGAGTGAATTGCCAAAAGTCAGTTTTTTGCTGAAATTGTGACCCCGGGGCTTAGGGATCTTTTCAAAAAATCTTTTTCCGCCGGTTAAGTTGTTGAGGGCTGATTTCTTGTCCTGTGATAAAAAGCCTTCTGTTTCGACCGCCAAAGCTTTCAGGGGAGCATTTGCAAGCGGTTGGCACCATTTTTGAGTGAATTGCCAAAAGTCAGATTTTTGCTGAAATTGTGACCCCGGGGCTTAGGGATTTTTTCAAAAAATCTTTTTCCGCCGGTTAAGTTGTTGAGGGCTGATTTCTTGTCCTGTGATAAAAAGCCTTTTGTTTCGACCGCCAAAGCTTTCAGGGGAGCATTTGCAAACGGTTGGTACCATTTTTGAGTGAATTGCCAAAAGTCAGATTTTTGCTGAAATTGTGACCCCGGGGCTTAGGGATTTTTTCAAAAAATCTTTTTCCGCCGGTTATGTTGTTGAGGGCTGATTTCTTGTCCTGTGATAAAAAGCCTTCTGTTTCGACCGCCAAAGCTTTCAGGGGAGCATTTGCAAGCGGTTGGCACCATTTTTGAGTGAATTTCCAAAAGTCAGATTTTTGCTGAAATTGTGACCCCGGGGCTTAAGGATTTTTTCAAAAAATCTTTTTCTGCCGGTTAAGTTGTTGAGGGCTGATTTCTTGTTCTTTGATAATAAGCCTTCTGTTTCGACTGACAAAGCTTTCAGAGGAGCATTTGCAACCGGTTGGCACCATTTTTGAGTGAATTGCCCAAAGTCAGATTTTTGCTGAAATTGTGACCCCCGGGTTTAAGGATTTTTTCAAAAAATCTTTTTCTGCCGCTTAAGTTGTTGAGGGCTGATTTCTTCTTCTGTGATAATAAGCCTTCTGTTTCGACTGCCAAAGCTTTCAGGGAAGCATTTGCAAGTGATTGGCACCATTTTTGAGTGAATTGCCAAAAGTCAGTTTTTTGCTGAAATTGTGACCCGGGGGCTTAGGGATTTTTTCAAAAAATCTTTTTCCGCCGGTTAAGTTGTTGAGGGCTGATTTCTTGTCCTGTGATAAAAAGCCTTCTGTTTCGACCGCCAAAGCTTTCAGGGGAGCATTTGCAAGCGGTTGGCACCATTTTTGAGTGAATTGCCAAAAGTCAGATTTTTGCTGAAATTGTGACCCCGGGGCTTAGGGATTTTTTCAAAAAATCTTTTTCCGCCGGTTAAGTTGTTGAGGGCTGATTTCTTGTCCTGTGATAAAAAGCCTTTTTTTTCGACCGCCAAAGCTTTCAGGGGAGCATTTGCAAGCGGTTGGTACCATTTTTGAGTGAATTGCCAAAAGTCAGATTTTTGCTGAAATTGTGACCCCGGGCCTTAGGGATTTTTTCAAAAAATCTTTTTCCGCCGGTTAAGTTGTTGAGGGCTGATTTCTTGTCCTGTGATAAAAAGCCTTCTGTTTCGACCGCCAAAGCTTTCAGGGGAGCATTTGCAAGCGGTTGGAACCATTTTTGAGTGAATTGCCCAAAGTCAGATTTTTGCTGAAATTGTGACCCCGGGGCTTCAGGATTTTTTCAAAAAATCTTTTTCCGCCGGTTAAGTTGTTGAGGGCTGATTTCTTGTCCTGTGATAAAAAGCCTTCTGTTTCGACTGCCAAAGCTTTCTGGGAAGCATTTGCAAGTGATTGGCACCATTTTTGAGTGAATTGCCAAAAGTCAGATTTTTGCTGAAATTGTGACCCCGGGGCTTAGGGATTTTTTCAAAAAATCTTTTTCCGCCGGTTAAGTTGTTGAGGGCTGATTTCTTGTCCTGTGATAAAAAGCCTTCTGTTTCGACCGCCAAAGCTTTCAGGGGAGCATTTACAACCGGTTGGCACCATTTTTGAGTGAATTGCCGAAAGTCAGATTTTTGCTGAAATTGTGACCCCGGGGCTTCAGGATTTTTTCAAAAAATCTTTTTCCGCCGGTTAAGTTGTTGAGGGCTGATTTCTTGTCCTGTGATAAAAAGCCTTCTGTTTCGACTGCCAAAGCTTTCTGGGAAGCATTTGCAAGTGATTGGCACCATTTTTGAGTGAATTGCCCAAAGTCAGATTTTTGCTGAAATTGTGACCCCGGGGCTTAGGGATTTTTTCAAA
Organism: Podarcis tiliguerta; assembly: GCF_965153285.1. Taxonomy (NCBI): domain Eukaryota; kingdom Metazoa; phylum Chordata; class Lepidosauria; order Squamata; family Lacertidae; genus Podarcis; species Podarcis tiliguerta. The sequence goes on along the minus strand of NC_139543.1, from coordinate 13,928,268 downwards.
AAATCTTTTTCCGCCGGTTAAGTTGTTGAGGGCTGATTTCTTGTCCTGTGATAAAAAGCCTTCTGTTTCGACCGCCAAAGCTTTCAGGGGAGCATTTACAACCGGTTGGCACCATTTTTGAGTGAATTGCCGAAAGTCAGATTTTTGCTGAAATTGTGACCCCGGGGCTTAGGGATTTTTTCAAAAAAACTTTTTCTGCCGGTTAAGTTGTCAAGGGCTGATTTCTTCTTCTGTGATAATAAGCTTTCTTTTTCGACCGACAAAGGTTTCAGGGGAGCATTTGCAACCGGTTGGCACCATTTTGGAGTGAATTGCCAAAAGTCAGATTTTTGCTGAAATTGTGACCCCGGGGCTTAAGGATTTTTTCAAAAAATCTTTTTCCGCCGGTTAAGTTGTTGACGGCTGATTTCTTGTCCTGTGATAAAAAGCCTTCTGTTTCGACCGCCCAAGCTTTCAGGGGAGCATTTGCAAGCGGTTGGCACCATTTTTGAGTGAATTACCCAAAGTCAGATTTTTGCTGAAATTGTGACCCCGGGGCTTAGGGATTTTTTCAAAAAATCTTTTTCTGCCAGTTAAGTTGTCGAGGGTTGATATCCTGTTCTTTGATAATAAGCCTTCTGTTTTGACTGACAAAGCTTTCAGGGGAGCATTTGCAACCGGTTGGCACCATTTTGGAGTGAATTTCCAAAAGTCAGATTTTTGCTGAAATTGTGACCCCGGGGCTTAGGGATTTTTTCAAAAAATCTTTTTCTGCCGGTTAAGTTGTTGAGGGCTGATTTCTTGTTCTTTGATAATAAGCCTTCTGTTTCGACTGACAAAGCTTTCAGAGGAGCATTTGCAACCGGTTGGCACCATTTTTGAGTGAATTGCCCAAAGTCAGATTTTTGCTGAAATTGTGACCCCGGGGCTTAAGGATTTTTTCAAAAAATCTTTTTCTGCCGGTTAAGTTGTTGAGGGCTGATTTCTTGTTCTTTGATAATAAGCCTTCTGTTTCGACTGACAAAGCTTTCAGAGGAGCATTTGCAACCGGTTGGCACCATTTTTGAGTGAATTGCCCAAAGTCAGATTTTTGCTGAAATTGTGACCCCCGGGTTTAAGGATTTTTTCAAAAAATCTTTTTCTGCCGCTTAAGTTGTTGAGGGCTGATTTCTTCTTCTGTGATAATAAGCCTTCTGTTTCGACTGCCAAAGCTTTCAGGGAAGCATTTGCAAGTGATTGGCACCATTTTTGAGTGAATTGCCAAAAGTCAGTTTTTTGCTGAAATTGTGACCCCGGGGCTTAGGGATTTTTTCAAAAAATCTTTTTCCGCCGGTTAAGTTGTTGAGGGCTGATTTCTTGTCCTGTGATAAAAAGCCTTCTGTTTCGACCGCCAAAGCTTTCAGGGGAGCATTTGCAAGCGGTTGGCACCATTTTTGAGTGAATTGCCAAAAGTCAGATTTTTGCTGAAATTGTGACCCCGGGGCTTAGGGATTTTTTCAAAAAATCTTTTTCCGCCGGTTAAGTTGTTGAGGGCTGATTTCTTGTCCTGTGATAAAAAGCCTTTTGTTTCGACCGCCAAAGCTTTCAGGGGAGCATTTGCAAGCGGTTGGTACCATTTTTGAGTGAATTGCCAAAAGTCAGATTTTTGCTGAAATTGTGACCCCGGGGCTTAGGGATTTTTTCAAAAAATCTTTTTCCGCCAGTTAAGTTGTTGAGGGCTGATTTCTTGTCCTGTGATAAAAAGCCTTCTGTTTCGACCGCCAAAGCTTTCAGGGGAGCATTTGCAAGCGGTTGGCACCATTTTTGAGTGAATTGCCCAAAGTCAGATTTTTGCTGAAATTGTGACCCCGGGGCTTAGGGATTTTTTCAAAAAATCTTTTTCTGCCGGTTAAGTTGTCAAGGGTTGATTTCTTGTTCTGTGATAATAAGCCTTCTGTTTTGACTGACAAAGCTTTCAGGGGAGCATTTACAACCGGTTGGCACCATTTTTGAGTGAATTGCCCAAAGTCAGATTTTTGCTGAAATTGTGACCCAGGGGCTTGAGGATTTTTTCAAAAAATCTTTTTCTGCCGGTTAAGTTCTTGAGGGCTGATTTCTTCTTCTGTGATAATAAGCCTTCTGTTTCGACTGCCAAAGCTTTCAGGGAAGCATTTGCAAGTGATTGGCACCATTTTTGAGTGAATTGCCAAAAGTCAGATTTTTGCTGAAATTGTGACCCCGGGGCTTAGGGATTTTTTCAAAAAATCTTTTTCCGCCGGTTAAGTTGTTGAGGGCTGATTTCTTGTCCTGTGATAAAAAGCCTTCTGTTTCGACCGCCAAAGCTTTCAGGGGAGCATGTACAACCGGTTGGCACCATTTTGGAGTGAATTGCCAAAAGTCAGATTTTTGCTGAAATTGTGACCCCGGGGCTTAAGGATTTTTTTCAAAAAATCTTTTTCTGCCGGTTAAGTTGTTGAGGGCTGATTTCTTGTCCTGTGATAAAAAGCCTTCTGTTTCGACTGACAAAGCTTTCAGGGGAGCATTTGCAACCGGTTGGCACCATTTTTGAGTGAATTGCCCAAAGTCAGATTTTTGCTGAAATTGTGACCCCGGGGCTTAGGGATTTTTTCAAAAAATCTTTTTCCGCCGGTTAAGTTGTTGAGGGCTGATTTCTTGTCCTGTGATAAAAAGCCTTCTGTTTCGACCGCCAAAGCTTTCAGGGGAGCATTTGCAACCGGTTGGCACCATTTTTGAGTGAATTGCCCAAAGTCAGATTTTTGCTGAAATTGTGACCCCGGGGGCTTAAGGATTTTTTCAAAAAATCTTTTTCTGCCGGTTAAGTTGTTGAGGGCTGATTTCTTCTTCTGTGATAATAAGCCTTCTGTTTCGACTGCCAAAGCTTTCAGGGAAGCATTTGCAAGTGATTGGCACCATTTTTGAGTGAATTGCCAAAAGTCAGTTTTTTGCTGAAATTGTGACCCCGGGGCTTAGGGATTTTTTCAAAAAATCTTTTTCCGCCGGTTAAGTTGTTGAGGGCTGATTTCTTGTCCTGTGATAAAAAGCCTTCTGTTTCGAACGCCAAAGCTTTCAGGGGAGCATTTGCAAGCGGTTGGCACCATTTTTGAGTGAATTACCCAAAGTCAGATTTTTGCTGAAATTGTGACCCCAGGGCTTAAGGATTTTTTCAAACAAATCTTTTTCTACCGGTTAAGTTGTTGAGGGCTGATTTCTTGTTCTTTGATAATAAGCCTTCTGTTTCGACTGACAAAGCTTTCAGAGGAGCATTTGCAACCGGTTGGCACCATTTTTGAGTGAATTGCCCAAAGTCAGATTTTTGCTGAAATTGTGACCCCCGGGTTTAAGGATTTTTTCAAAAAATCTTTTTCTGCCGCTTAAGTTGTTGAGGGCTGATTTCTTCTTCTGTGATAATAAGCCTTCTGTTTCGACTGCCAAAGCTTTCAGGGAAGCATTTGCAAGTGATTGGCACCATTTTTGAGTGAATTGCCAAAAGTCAGTTTTTTGCTGAAATTGTGACCCCGGGGCTTAGGGATTTTTTCAAAAAATCTTTTTCCGCCGGTTAAGTTGTTGAGGGCTGATTTCTTGTCCTGTGATAAAAAGCCTTCTGTTTCGACCGCCAAAGCTTTCAGGGGAGCATTTGCAAGCGGTTGGCACCATTTTTGAGTGAATTGCCAAAAGTCAGATTTTTGCTGAAATTGTGACCCCGGGGCTTAGGGATTTTTTCAAAAAATCTTTTTCCGCCGGTTAAGTTGTTGAGGGCTGATTTCTTGTCCTGTGATAAAAAGCCTTTTGTTTCAACCGCCAAAGCTTTCAGGGGAGCATTTGCAAGCGGTTGGTACCATTTTTGAGTGAATTGCCAAAAGTCAGATTTTTGCTGAAATTGTGACCCCGGGGCTTAGGGATTTTTTCAAAAAATCTTTTTCCGCCGGTTAAGTTGTTGAGGGCTGATTTCTTGTCCTGTGATAAAAAGCCTTCTGTTTCGACCGCCAAAGCTTTCAGGGGAGCATTTGCAAGCGGTTGGCACCATTTTTGAGTGAATTGCCAAAAGTCAGATTTTTGCTGAAATTGTGACCCCGGGGCTTCAGGATTTTTTTTTAAAAAAAAATTTCTGCCGGTTAAGTTGTTGAGGGCTGATTTCTTCTTCTGTGATAAGAAGCCTTCTTTTTCGACTGCCAAAGCTTTCAGGGAAGCATTTGCAAGTGCTTTGCACCATTTTTGAGTGAATTGCCAAAAGTCAGATTTTTGCTGAAATTGTGACCCCGGGGCTTGAGGATTTTTTCAAAAAATCTTTTTCTGCCGGTTAAGTTCTTGAGGGCTGATTTCTTCTTCTGTGATAATAAGCCTTCTGTTTCGACTGCCAAAGCTTTCAGGGAAGCATTTGCAAGTGATTGGCACCATTTTTGAGTGAATTGCCAAAAGTCAGATTTTTGCTGAAATTGTGACCCCGGGGCTTAGGGATTTTTTCAAAAAATCTTTTTCCGCCGGTTAAGTTGTTGAGGGCTGATTTCTTGTCCTGTGATAAAAAGCCTTCTGTTTCGACCGCCAAAGCTTTCAGGGGAGCATGTACAACCGGTTGGCACCATTTTGGAGTGAATTGCCAAAAGTCAGATTTTTGCTGAAATTGTGACCCCGGGGCTTAAGGATTTTTTTCAAAAAATCTTTTTCTGCCGGTTAAGTTGTTGAGGGCTGATTTCTTGTCCTGTGATAAAAAGCCTTCTGTTTCGACTGACAAAGCTTTCAGGGGAGCATTTGCAACCGGTTGGCACCATTTTTGAGTGAATTGCCCAAAGTCAGATTTTTGCTGAAATTGTGACCCCGGGGCTTAGGGATTTTTTCAAAAAATCTTTTTCCGCCGGTTAAGTTGTTGAGGGCTGATTTCTTGTCCTGTGATAAAAAGCCTTCTGTTTCGACCGCCAAAGCTTTCAGGGGAGCATTTGCAACCGGTTGGCACCATTTTTGAGTGAATTGCCCAAAGTCAGATTTTTGCTGAAATTGTGACCCCGGGGGCTTAAGGATTTTTTCAAAAAATCTTTTTCTGCCGGTTAAGTTGTTGAGGGCTGATTTCTTCTTCTGTGATAATAAGCCTTCTGTTTCGACTGCCAAAGCTTTCAGGGAAGCATTTGCAAGTGATTGGCACCATTTTTGAGTGAATTGCCAAAAGTCAGTTTTTTGCTGAAATTGTGACCCCGGGGCTTAGGGATTTTTTCAAAAAATCTTTTTCCGCCGGTTAAGTTGTTGAGGGCTGATTTCTTGTCCTGTGATAAAAAGCCTTCTGTTTCGAACGCCAAAGCTTTCAGGGGAGCATTTGCAAGCGGTTGGCACCATTTTTGAGTGAATTACCCAAAGTCAGATTTTTGCTGAAATTGTGACCCCAGGGCTTAAGGATTTTTTCAAACAAATCTTTTTCTACCGGTTAAGTTGTTGAGGGCTGATTTCTTGTTCTTTGATAATAAGCCTTCTGTTTCGACTGACAAAGCTTTCAGAGGAGCATTTGCAACCGGTTGGCACCATTTTTGAGTGAATTGCCCAAAGTCAGATTTTTGCTGAAATTGTGACCCCCGGGTTTAAGGATTTTTTCAAAAAATCTTTTTCTGCCGCTTAAGTTGTTGAGGGCTGATTTCTTCTTCTGTGATAATAAGCCTTCTGTTTCGACTGCCAAAGCTTTCAGGGAAGCATTTGCAAGTGATTGGCACCATTTTTGAGTGAATTGCCAAAAGTCAGTTTTTTGCTGAAATTGTGACCCCGGGGCTTAGGGATTTTTTCAAAAAATCTTTTTCCGCCGGTTAAGTTGTTGAGGGCTGATTTCTTGTCCTGTGATAAAAAGCCTTCTGTTTCGACCGCCAAAGCTTTCAGGGGAGCATTTGCAAGCGGTTGGCACCATTTTTGAGTGAATTGCCAAAAGTCAGATTTTTGCTGAAATTGTGACCCCGGGGCTTAGGGATTTTTTCAAAAAATCTTTTTCCGCCGGTTAAGTTGTTGAGGGCTGATTTCTTGTCCTGTGATAAAAAGCCTTTTGTTTCAACCGCCAAAGCTTTCAGGGGAGCATTTGCAAGCGGTTGGTACCATTTTTGAGTGAATTGCCAAAAGTCAGATTTTTGCTGAAATTGTGACCCCGGGGCTTAGGGATTTTTTCAAAAAATCTTTTTCCGCCGGTTAAGTTGTTGAGGGCTGATTTCTTGTCCTGTGATAAAAAGCCTTCTGTTTCGACCGCCAAAGCTTTCAGGGGAGCATTTGCAAGCGGTTGGCACCATTTTTGAGTGAATTGCCAAAAGTCAGATTTTTGCTGAAATTGTGACCCCGGGGCTTCAGGATTTTTTTTAAAAAAAAAATTTCTGCCGGTTAAGTTGTTGAGGGCTGATTTCTTCTTCTGTGATAAGAAGCCTTCTTTTTCGACTGCCAAAGCTTTCAGGGAAGCATTTGCAAGTGCTTTGCACCATTTTTGAGTGAATTGCCAAAAGTCAGATTTTTGCTGAAATTGTGACCCCGGGGCTTAGGGATTTTTTCAAAAAATCTTTTTCTGCCGGTTAAGTTGTCAAGGGCTGATTTCTTGTCCTGTGATAAAAAGCCTTCTGTTTCGACCGCCAAAGCTTTCAGGGAAGCATTTACAACCGGTTGGCACCATTTTTGAGTGAATTGCCCAAAGTCAGATTTTTGCTGAAATTGTGACCCCGGGGCTTAGGGATTTTTTCAAAAAATCTTTTTCCGCCGGTTAAGTTGTTGAGGGCTGATTTCTTGTCCTGTGATAAAAATCCTTCTGTTTCGACCGCCAAAGCTTTCAGGGGAGCATTTGCAAGCGGTTGGCACCATTTTTGAGTGAATTGCCCAAAGTCAGATTTTTGCTGAAATTGTGACCCCGGGGCTTAGGGATTTTTTCAAAAAATCTTTTTCTGCCGGTTAAGTTGTCGAGGGTTGATTTCTTGTTCTGTGATAATAAGCATTCTGTTTTGACTGACAAAGCTTTCAGGGGAGCATTTACAACCGGTTGGCACCATTTTTGAGTGAATTCCCCAAAGTCAGATTTTTGCTGAAATTGTGACCCCGGGGCTTAAGGATTTTTTCAAAAAATCTTTTTCTGCCGGTTAAGTTGTTGAGGGCTGATTTCTTGTTCTGTGATAATAAGCCTTCTGTTTCGACTGAAAAAGCTTTCAGGGGAGCATTTGCAACCGGTTGGCACCATTTTTGAGTGAATTGCCCAAAGTCAGATTTTTGCTGAAATTGTGACCCCGGGGCTTAAGGATTTTTTCAAAAAATCTTTTTTCCGCCGGTTAAGTTGTTGAGGGCTGATTTCTTGTCCTGTGATATAAATCCTTCTGTTTCGACCGCCAAAGCTTTCAGGGGAGCATTTGCAAGCGGTTGGCACCATTTTTGAGTGAATTGCCCAAAGTCAGATTTTTGCTGAAATTGTGACCCCGGGGCTTCAGGATTTTTTCAAAAAATCTTTTTCCGCCGGTTAAGTTGTTGAGGGCTGATTTCTTGTCCTGTGATAAAAAGCCTTCTGTTTCGACTGCCAAAGCTTTCTGGGAAGCATTTGCAAGTGATTGGCACCATTTTTGAGTGAATTGCCAAAAGTCAGATTTTTGCTGAAATTGTGACCCCGCTTTTCTGCCGCTTAAGTTGTTGAGGGCTGATTTCTTGTCCTGTGATAAAAAGCCTTCTGTTTCGACCGCCAAAGCTTTCAGGGGAGCATTTACAACCGGTTGGCACCATTTTTGAGTGAATTGCCGAAAGTCAGATTTTTGCTGAAATTGTGACCCCGGGGCTTAGGGATTTTTTCAAAAAAACTTTTTCTGCCGGTTAAGTTGTCAAGGGCTGATTTCTTCTTCTGTGATAATAAGCTTTCTTTTTCGACCGACAAAGGTTTCAGGGGAGCATTTGCAACCGGTTGGCACCATTTTGGAGTGAATTGCCAAAAGTCAGATTTTTGCTGAAATTGTTACCCCGGGGCTTTAGGATTTTTTCAAAAAATCTTTTTCCGCCGGTTAAGTTGTTGAGGGCTGATTTCTTGTCCTGTGATAAAAAGCCTTCTGTTTCGACCGCCAAAGCTTTCAGGGGAGCATTTGCAAGCGGTTGGCACCATTTTTGAGTGAATTACCCAAAGTCAGATTTTTGCTGAAATTGTGACTCCGGGGCTTAGGGATTTTTTCAAAAAATCTTTTTCTGCCAGTTAAGTTGTCGAGGGTTGATATCCTGTTCTTTGATAATAAGCCTTCTGTTTTGACTGACAAAGCTTTCAGGGGAGCATTTGCAACCGGTTGGCACCATTTTGGAGTGAATTTCCAAAAGTCAGATTTTTGCTGAAATTGTGACCCCGGGGCTTAAGGATTTTTTCAAAAAATCTTTTTCCGCCGGTTGAGTTGTTGAGGGCTGATTTCTTGTTCTTTGATAATAAGCCTTCTGTTTCGACTGACAAAGCTTTCAGAGGAGCATTTGCAACCGGTTGGCACCATTTTTGAGTGAATTGCCCAAAGTCAGATTTTTGCTGAAATTGTGACCCCGGGGGCTTAAGGATTTTTTCAAAAAATCTTTTTCTGCCGGTTAAGTTGTTGAGGGCTGATTTCTTCTTCTGTGATAATAAGCCTTCTGTTTCGACTGCCAAAGCTTTCAGGGAAGCATTTGCAAGTGATTGGCACCATTTTTGAGTGAATTGCCAAAAGTCAGTTTTTTGCTGAAATTGTGACCCCGGGGCTTAGGGATTTTTTCAAAAAATCTTTTTCCGCCGGTTAAGTTGTTGAGGGCTGATTTCTTGTCCTGTGATAAAAAGCCTTCTGTTTCGAACGCCAAAGCTTTCAGGGGAGCATTTGCAAGCGGTTGGCACCATTTTTGAGTGAATTACCCAAAGTCAGATTTTTGCTGAAATTGTGACCCCGGGGCTTAAGGATTTTTTCAAAAAATCTTTTTCTACCGGTTAAGTTGTTGAGGGCTGATTTCTTGTTCTTTGATAATAAGCCTTCTGTTTCGACTGACAAAGCTTTCAGAGGAGCATTTGCAACCGGTTGGAACCATTTTTGAGTGAATTGCCCAAAGTCAGATTTTTGCTGAAATTGTGACCCCCGGGTTTAAGGATTTTTTCAAAAAATCTTTTTCTGCCGCTTAAGTTGTTGAGGGCTGATTTCTTCTTCTGTGATAATAAGCCTTCTGTTTCGACTGCCAAAGCTTTCAGGGAAGCATTTGCAAGTGATTGGCACCATTTTTGAGTGAATTGCCAAAAGTCATTTTTTTGCTGAAATTGTGACCCCGGGGCTTAGGGATTTTTTCAAAAAATCTTTTTCCGCCGGTTAAGTTGTTAAGGGCTGATTTCTTGTCCTGTGATAAAAAGCCTTCTGTTTCGACCGCCAAAGCTTTCAGGGGAGCATTTGCAAGCGGTTGGCACCATTTTTGAGTGAATTGCCAAAAGTCAGATTTTTGCTGAAATTGTGACCCCGGGGCTTAGGGATTTTTTCAAAAAATCTTTTTCCGCCGGTTAAGTTGTTGAGGGCTGATTTCTTGTCCTGTGATAAAAAGCCTTTTGTTTCGACCGCCAAAGCTTTCAGGGGAGCATTTGCAAGCGGTTGGTACCATTTTTGAGTGAATTGCCAAAAGTCAGATTTTTGCTGAAATTGTGACCCCGGGGCTTAGGGATTTTTTCAAAAAATCTTTTTCCGCCGGTTAAGTTGTTGAGGGCTGATTTCTTGTCCTGTGATAAAAAGCCTTCTGTTTCGACCGCCAAAGCTTTCAGGGGAGCATTTGCAAGCGGTTGGCACCATTTTTGAGTGAATTGCCAAAAGTCAGATTTTTGCTGAAATTGTGACCCCGGGGCTTCAGGATTTTTTTTAAAAAAAAAATTTCTGCCGGTTAAGTTGTTGAGGGCTGATTTCTTCTTCTGTGATAAGAAGCCTTCTTTTTCGACTGCCAAAGCTTTCAGGGAAGCATTTGCAAGTGCTTTGCACCATTTTTGAGTGAATTGCCAAAAGTCAGATTTTTGCTGAAATTGTGACCCCGGGGCTTAGGGATTTTTTCAAAAAATCTTTTTCTGCCGGTTAAGTTGTCAAGGGCTGATTTCTTGTCCTGTGATAAAAAGCCTTCTGTTTCGACCGCCAAAGCTTTCAGGGAAGCATTTACAACCGGTTGGCACCATTTTTGAGTGAATTGCCCAAAGTCAGATTTTTGCTGAAATTGTGACCCCGGGGCTTAGGGATTTTTTCAAAAAATCTTTTTCCGCCGGTTAAGTTGTTGAGGGCTGATTTCTTGTCCTGTGATAAAAATCCTTCTGTTTCGACCGCCAAAGCTTTCAGGGGAGCATTTGCAAGCGGTTGGCACCATTTTTGAGTGAATTGCCCAAAGTCAGATTTTTGCTGAAATTGTGACCCCGGGGCTTAGGGATTTTTTCAAAAAATCTTTTTCTGCCGGTTAAGTTGTCGAGGGTTGATTTCTTGTTCTGTGATAATAAGCCTTCTGTTTTGACTGACAAAGCTTTCAGGGGAGCATTTACAACCGGTTGGCACCATTTTTGAGTGAATTCCCCAAAGTCAGATTTTTGCTGAAATTGTGACCCCGGGGCTTAAGGATTTTTTCAAAAAATCTTTTTCTGCCGGTTAAGTTGTTGAGGGCTGATTTCTTGTTCTGTGATAATAAGCCTTCTGTTTCGACTGAAAAAGCTTTCAGGGGAGCATTTGCAACCGGTTGGTACCATTTTTGAGTGAATTGCCCAAAGTCAGATTTTTGCTGAAATTGTGACCCCGGGGCTTAAGGATTTTTTCAAAAAATCTTTTTTCCGCCGGTTAAGTTGTTGAGGGCTGATTTCTTGTCCTGTGATATAAATCCTTCTGTTTCGACCGCCAAAGCTTTCAGGGGAGCATTTGCAAGCGGTTGGCACCATTTTTGAGTGAATTGCCCAAAGTCAGATTTTTGCTGAAATTGTGACCCCGGGGCTTCAGGATTTTTTCAAAAAATCTTTTTCCGCCGGTTAAGTTGTTGAGGGCTGATTTCTTGTCCTGTGATAAAAAGCCTTCTGTTTCGACTGCCAAAGCTTTCTGGGAAGCATTTGCAAGTGATTGGCACCATTTTTGAGTGAATTGCCAAAAGTCAGATTTTTGCTGAAATTGTGACCCCGCTTTTCTGCCGCTTAAGTTGTTGAGGGCTGATTTCTTGTCCTGTGATAAAAAGCCTTCTGTTTCGACCGCCAAAGCTTTCAGGGGAGCATTTACAACCGGTTGGCACCATTTTTGAGTGAATTGCCGAAAGTCAGATTTTTGCTGAAATTGTGACCCCGGGGCTTAGGGATTTTTTCAAAAAAACTTTTTCTGCCGGTTAAGTTGTCAAGGGCTGATTTCTTCTTCTGTGATAATAAGCTTTCTTTTTCGACCGACAAAGGTTTCAGGGGAGCATTTGCAACCGGTTGGCACCATTTTTGAGTGAATTGCCAAAAGTCAGATTTTTGCTGAAATTGTTACCCCGGGGCTTTAGGATTTTTTCAAAAAATCTTTTTCCGCCGGTTAAGTTGTTGAGGGCTGATTTCTTGTCCTGTGATAAAAAGCCTTCTGTTTCGACCGCCAAAGCTTTCAGGGGAGCATTTGCAAGCGGTTGGCACCATTTTTGAGTGAATTACCCAAAGTCAGATTTTTGCTGAAATTGTGACTCCGGGGCTTAGGGATTTTTTCAAAAAATCTTTTTCTGCCAGTTAAGTTGTCGAGGGTTGATATCCTGTTCTTTGATAATAAGCCTTCTGTTTTGACTGACAAAGCTTTCAGGGGAGCATTTGCAACCGGTTGGCACCATTTTGGAGTGAATTTCCAAAAGTCAGATTTTTGCTGAAATTGTGACCCCGGGGCTTAAGGATTTTTTCAAAAAATCTTTTTCCGCCGGTTGAGTTGTTGAGGGCTGATTTCTTGTTCTTTGATAATAAGCCTTCTGTTTCGACTGACAAAGCTTTCAGAGGAGCATTTGCAACCGGTTGGCACCATTTTTGAGTGAATTGCCCAAAGTCAGATTTTTGCTGAAATTGTGACCCCGGGGGCTTAAGGATTTTTTCAAAAAATCTTTTTCTGCCGGTTAAGTTGTTGAGGGCTGATTTCTTCTTCTGTGATAATAAGCCTTCTGTTTCGACTGCCAAAGCTTTCAGGGAAGCATTTGCAAGTGATTGGCACCATTTTTGAGTGAATTGCCAAAAGTCAGTTTTTTGCTGAAATTGTGACCCCGGGGCTTAGGGATTTTTTCAAAAAATCTTTTTCCGCCGGTTAAGTTGTTGAGGGCTGATTTCTTGTCCTGTGATAAAAAGCCTTCTGTTTCGAACGCCAAAGCTTTCAGGGGAGCATTTGCAAGCGGTTGGCACCATTTTTGAGTGAATTACCCAAAGTCAGATTTTTGCTGAAATTGTGACCCCGGGGCTTAAGGATTTTTTCAAAAAATCTTTTTCTACCGGTTAAGTTGTTGAGGGCTGATTTCTTGTTCTTTGATAATAAGCCTTCTGTTTCGACTGACAAAGCTTTCAGAGGAGCATTTGCAACCGGTTGGAACCATTTTTGAGTGAATTGCCCAAAGTCAGATTTTTGCTGAAATTGTGACCCCCGGGTTTAAGGATTTTTTCAAAAAATCTTTTTCTGCCGCTTAAGTTGTTGAGGGCTGATTTCTTCTTCTGTGATAATAAGCCTTCTGTTTCGACTGCCAAAGCTTTCAGGGAAGCATTTGCAAGTGATTGGCACCATTTTTGAGTGAATTGCCAAAAGTCATTTTTTTGCTGAAATTGTGACCCCGGGGCTTAGGGATTTTTTCAAAAAATCTTTTTCCGCCGGTTAAGTTGTTAAGGGCTGATTTCTTGTCCTGTGATAAAAAGCCTTCTGTTTCGACCGCCAAAGCTTTCAGGGGAGCATTTGCAAGCGGTTGGCACCATTTTTGAGTGAATTGCCCAAAGTCAGATTTTTGCTGAAATTGTGACCCCGGGGCTTAAGGATTTTTTCAAAAAATCTTTTTTCCGCCGGTTAAGTTGTTGAGGGCTGATTTCTTGTCCTGTGATATAAATCCTTCTGTTTCGACCGCCAAAGCTTTCAGGGGAGCATTTGCAAGCGGTTGGCACCATTTTTGAGTGAATTGCCCAAAGTCAGATTTTTGCTGAAATTGTGACCCCGGGGCTTCAGGATTTTTTCAAAAAATCTTTTTCCGCCGGTTAAGTTGTTGAGGGCTGATTTCTTGTCCTGTGATAAAAAGCCTTCTGTTTCGACTGCCAAAGCTTTCTGGGAAGCATTTGCAAGTGATTGGCACCATTTTTGAGTGAATTGCCAAAAGTCAGATTTTTGCTGAAATTGTGACCCCGCTTTTCTGCCGCTTAAGTTGTTGAGGGCTGATTTCTTGTCCTGTGATAAAAAGCCTTCTGTTTCGACCGCCAAAGCTTTCAGGGGAGCATTTACAACCGGTTGGCACCATTTTTGAGTGAATTGCCGAAAGTCAGATTTTTGCTGAAATTGTGACCCCGGGGCTTAGGGATTTTTTCAAAAAAACTTTTTCTGCCGGTTAAGTTGTCAAGGGCTGATTTCTTCTTCTGTGATAATAAGCTTTCTTTTTCGACCGACAAAGGTTTCAGGGGAGCATTTGCAACCGGTTGGCACCATTTTTGAGTGAATTGCCAAAAGTCAGATTTTTGCTGAAATTGTTACCCCGGGGCTTTAGGATTTTTTCAAAAAATCTTTTTCTGCCAGTTAAGTTGTCGAGGGTTGATATCCTGTTCTTTGATAATAAGCCTTCTGTTTTGACTGACAAAGCTTTCAGGGGAGCATTTGCAACCGGTTGGCACCATTTTGGAGTGAATTTCCAAAAGTCAGATTTTTGCTGAAATTGTGACCCCGGGGCTTAAGGATTTTTTCAAAAAATCTTTTTCCGCCGGTTGAGTTGTTGAGGGCTGATTTCTTGTTCTTTGATAATAAGCCTTCTGTTTCGACTGACAAAGCTTTCAGAGGAGCATTTGCAACCGGTTGGCACCATTTTTGAGTGAATTGCCCAAAGTCAGATTTTTGCTGAAATTGTGACCCCGGGGGCTTAAGGATTTTTTCAAAAAATCTTTTTCTGCCGGTTAAGTTGTTGAGGGCTGATTTCTTCTTCTGTGATAATAAGCCTTCTGTTTCGACTGCCAAAGCTTTCAGGGAAGCATTTGCAAGTGATTGGCACCATTTTTGAGTGAATTGCCAAAAGTCAGTTTTTTGCTGAAATTGTGACCCCGGGGCTTAGGGATTTTTTCAAAAAATCTTTTTCCGCCGGTTAAGTTGTTGAGGGCTGATTTCTTGTCCTGTGATAAAAAGCCTTCTGTTTCGAACGCCAAAGCTTTCAGGGGAGCATTTGCAAGCGGTTGGCACCATTTTTGAGTGAATTACCCAAAGTCAGATTTTTGCTGAAATTGTGACCCCGGGGCTTAAGGATTTTTTCAAAAAATCTTTTTCTACCGGTTAAGTTGTTGAGGGCTGATTTCTTGTTCTTTGATAATAAGCCTTCTGTTTCGACTGACAAAGCTTTCAGAGGAGCATTTGCAACCGGTTGGCACCATTTTTGAGTGAATTGCCCAAAGTCAGATTTTTGCTGAAATTGTGACCCCCGGGTTTAAGGATTTTTTCAAAAAATCTTTTTCTGCCGCTTAAGTTGTTGAGGGCTGATTTCTTCTTCTGTGATAATAAGCCTTCTGTTTCGACTGCCAAAGCTTTCAGGGAAGCATTTGCAAGTGATTGGCACCATTTTTGAGTGAATTGCCAAAAGTCATTTTTTTGCTGAAATTGTGACCCCGGGGCTTAGGGATTTTTTCAAAAAATCTTTTTCCGCCGGTTAAGTTGTTGAGGGCTGATTTCTTGTCCTGTGATAAAAAGCCTTCTGTTTCGACCGCCAAAGCTTTCAGGGGAGCATTTGCAAGCGGTTGGCACCATTTTTGAGTGAATTGCCAAAAGTCAGATTTTTGCTGAAATTGTGACCCCGGGGCTTAGGGATTTTTTCAAAAAATCTTTTTCCGCCGGTTAAGTTGTTGAGGGCTGATTTCTTGTCCTGTGATAAAAAGCCTTTTGTTTCGACCGCCAAAGCTTTCAGGGGAGCATTTGCAAGCGGTTGGTACCATTTTTGAGTGAATTGCCAAAAGTCAGATTTTTGCTGAAATTGTGACCCCGGGGCTTAGGGATTTTTTCAAAAAATCTTTTTCCGCCGGTTAAGTTGTTGAGGGCTGATTTCTTGTCCTGTGATAAAAAGCCTTCTGTTTCGACCGCCAAAGCTTTCAGGGGAGCATTTGCAAGCGGTTGGCACCATTTTTGAGTGAATTGCCAAAAGTCAGATTTTTGCTGAAATTGTGACCCCGGGGCTTCAGGATTTTTTTTAAAAAAAAAATTTCTGCCGGTTAAGTTGTTGAGGGCTGATTTCTTCTTCTGTGATAAGAAGCCTTCTTTTTCGACTGCCAAAGCTTTCAGGGAAGCATTTGCAAGTGCTTTGCACCATTTTTGAGTGAATTGCCAAAAGTCAGATTTTTGCTGAAATTGTGACCCCGGGGCTTAGGGATTTTTTCAAAAAATCTTTTTCTGCCGGTTAAGTTGTCAAGGGCTGATTTCTTGTCCTGTGATAAAAAGCCTTCTGTTTCGACCGCCAAAGCTTTCAGGGAAGCATTTACAACCGGTTGGCACCATTTTTGAGTGAATTGCCCAAAGTCAGATTTTTGCTGAAATTGTGACCCCGGGGCTTAGGGATTTTTTCAAAAAATCTTTTTCCGCCGGTTAAGTTGTTGAGGGCTGATTTCTTGTCCTGTGATAAAAATCCTTCTGTTTCGACCGCCAAAGCTTTCAGGGGAGCATTTGCAAGCGGTTGGCACCATTTTTGAGTGAATTGCCCAAAGTCAGATTTTTGCTGAAATTGTGACCCCGGGGCTTAGGGATTTTTTCAAAAAATCTTTTTCTGCCGGTTAAGTTGTCGAGGGTTGATTTCTTGTTCTGTGATAATAAGCCTTCTGTTTTGACTGACAAAGCTTTCAGGGGAGCATTTACAACCGGTTGGCACCATTTTTGAGTGAATTCCCCAAAGTCAGATTTTTGCTGAAATTGTGACCCCGGGGCTTAAGGATTTTTTCAAAAAATCTTTTTCTGCCGGTTAAGTTGTTGAGGGCTGATTTCTTGTTCTGTGATAATAAGCCTTCTGTTTCGACTGAAAAAGCTTTCAGGGGAGCATTTGCAACCGGTTGGCACCATTTTTGAGTGAATTGCCCAAAGTCAGATTTTTGCTGAAATTGTGACCCCGGGGCTTCAGGATTTTTTCAAAAAATCTTTTTCCGCCGGTTAAGTTGTTGAGGGCTGATTTCTTGTCCTGTGATAAAAAGCCTTCTGTTTCGACTGCCAAAGCTTTCTGGGAAGCATTTGCAAGTGATTGGCACCATTTTTGAGTGAATTGCCAAAAGTCAGATTTTTGCTGAAATTGTGACCCCGCTTTTCTGCCGCTTAAGTTGTTGAGGGCTGATTTCTTGTCCTGTGATAAAAAGCCTTCTGTTTCGACCGCCAAAGCTTTCAGGGGAGCATTTACAACCGGTTGGCACCATTTTTGAGTGAATTGCCGAAAGTCAGATTTTTGCTGAAATTGTGACCCCGGGGCTTAGGGATTTTTTCAAAAAAACTTTTTCTGCCGGTTAAGTTGTCAAGGGCTGATTTCTTCTTCTGTGATAATAAGCTTTCTTTTTCGACCGACAAAGGTTTCAGGGGAGCATTTGCAACCGGTTGGCACCATTTTTGAGTGAATTGCCAAAAGTCAGATTTTTGCTGAAATTGTTACCCCGGGGCTTTAGGATTTTTTCAAAAAATCTTTTTCCGCCGGTTAAGTTGTTGAGGGCTGATTTCTTGTCCTGTGATAAAAAGCCTTCTGTTTCGACCGCCAAAGCTTTCAGGGGAGCATTTGCAAGCGGTTGGCACCATTTTTGAGTGAATTACCCAAAGTCAGATTTTTGCTGAAATTGTGACTCCGGGGCTTAGGGATTTTTTCAAAAAATCTTTTTCTGCCAGTTAAGTTGTCGAGGGTTGATATCCTGTTCTTTGATAATAAGCCTTCTGTTTTGACTGACAAAGCTTTCAGGGGAGCATTTGCAACCGGTTGGCACCATTTTGGAGTGAATTTCCAAAAGTCAGATTTTTGCTGAAATTGTGACCCCGGGGCTTAAGGATTTTTTCAAAAAATCTTTTTCCGCCGGTTGAGTTGTTGAGGGCTGATTTCTTGTTCTTTGATAATAAGCCTTCTGTTTCGACTGACAAAGCTTTCAGAGGAGCATTTGCAACCGGTTGGCACCATTTTTGAGTGAATTGCCCAAAGTCAGATTTTTGCTGAAATTGTGACCCCGGGGGCTTAAGGATTTTTTCAAAAAATCTTTTTCTGCCGGTTAAGTTGTTGAGGGCTGATTTCTTCTTCTGTGATAATAAGCCTTCTGTTTCGACTGCCAAAGCTTTCAGGGAAGCATTTGCAAGTGATTGGCACCATTTTTGAGTGAATTGCCAAAAGTCAGTTTTTTGCTGAAATTGTGACCCCGGGGCTTAGGGATTTTTTCAAAAAATCTTTTTCCGCCGGTTAAGTTGTTGAGGGCTGATTTCTTGTCCTGTGATAAAAAGCCTTCTGTTTCGAACGCCAAAGCTTTCAGGGGAGCATTTGCAAGCGGTTGGCACCATTTTTGAGTGAATTACCCAAAGTCAGATTTTTGCTGAAATTGTGACCCCGGGGCTTAAGGATTTTTTCAAAAAATCTTTTTCTACCGGTTAAGTTGTTGAGGGCTGATTTCTTGTTCTTTGATAATAAGCCTTCTGTTTCGACTGACAAAGCTTTCAGAGGAGCATTTGCAACCGGTTGGCACCATTTTTGAGTGAATTGCCCAAAGTCAGATTTTTGCTGAAATTGTGACCCCCGGGTTTAAGGATTTTTTCAAAAAATCTTTTTCTGCCGCTTAAGTTGTTGAGGGCTGATTTCTTCTTCTGTGATAATAAGCCTTCTGTTTCGACTGCCAAAGCTTTCAGGGAAGCATTTGCAAGTGATTGGCACCATTTTTGAGTGAATTGCCAAAAGTCATTTTTTTGCTGAAATTGTGACCCCGGGGCTTAGGGATTTTTTCAAAAAATCTTTTTCCGCCGGTTAAGTTGTTGAGGGCTGATTTCTTGTCCTGTGATAAAAAGCCTTCTGTTTCGACCGCCAAAGCTTTCAGGGGAGCATTTGCAAGCGGTTGGCACCATTTTTGAGTGAATTGCCAAAAGTCAGATTTTTGCTGAAATTGTGACCCCGGGGCTTAGGGATTTTTTCAAAAAATCTTTTTCCGCCGGTTAAGTTGTTGAGGGCTGATTTCTTGTCCTGTGATAAAAAGCCTTTTGTTTCGACCGCCAAAGCTTTCAGGGGAGCATTTGCAAGCGGTTGGTACCATTTTTGAGTGAATTGCCAAAAGTCAGATTTTTGCTGAAATTGTGACCCCGGGGCTTAGGGATTTTTTCAAAAAATCTTTTTCCGCCGGTTAAGTTGTTGAGGGCTGATTTCTTGTCCTGTGATAAAAAGCCTTCTGTTTCGACCGCCAAAGCTTTCAGGGGAGCATTTGCAAGCGGTTGGCACCATTTTTGAGTGAATTGCCAAAAGTCAGATTTTTGCTGAAATTGTGACCCCGGGGCTTCAGGATTTTTTTTTTAAAAAAAATTTCTGCCGGTTAAGTTGTTGAGGGCTGATTTCTTCTTCTGTGATAAGAAGCCTTCTTTTTCGACTGCCAAAGCTTTCAGGGAAGCATTTGCAAGTGCTTTGCACCATTTTTGAGTGAATTGCCAATAGTCAGATTTTTGCTGAAATTGTGACCCCGGGGCTTAGGGATTTTTTCAAAAAATCTTTTTCTGCCGGTTAAGTTGTCAAGGGCTGATTTCTTGTCCTGTGATAAAAAGCCTTCTGTTTCGACCGCCAAAGCTTTCAGGGAAGCATTTACAACCGGTTGGCACCATTTTTGAGTGAATTGCCCAAAGTCAGATTTTTGCTGAAATTGTGACCCCGGGGCTTAGGGATTTTTTCAAAAAATCTTTTTCCGCCGGTTAAGTTGTTGAGGGCTGATTTCTTGTCCTGTGATAAAAATCCTTCTGTTTCGACCGCCAAAGCTTTCAGGGGAGCATTTGCAAGCGGTTGGCACCATTTTTGAGTGAATTGCCCAAAGTCAGATTTTTGCTGAAATTGTGACCCCGGGGCTTAGGGATTTTTTCAAAAAATCTTTTTCTGCCGGTTAAGTTGTCGAGGGTTGATTTCTTGTTCTTTGATAATAAGCCTTCTGTTTTGACTGACAAAGCTTTCAGGGGAGCATTTACAACCGGTTGGCACCATTTTTGAGTGAATTCCCCAAAGTCAGATTTTTGCTGAAATTGTGACCCCGGGGCTTAAGGATTTTTTCAAAAAATCTTTTTCTGCCGGTTAAGTTGTTGAGGGCTGATTTCTTGTTCTGTGATAATAAGCCTTCTGTTTCGACTGACAAAGCTTTCAGAGGAGCATTTGCAACCGGTTGGCACCATTTTTGAGTGAATTGCCCAAAGTCAGATTTTTGCTGAAATTGTGACCCCCGGGTTTAAGGATTTTTTCAAAAAATCTTTTCCTGCCGGTTAAGTTGTTGAGGGCTGATTTCTTCTTCTGTGATAATAAGCCTTCTGTTTCGACTGCCAAAGCTTTCAGGGAAGCATTTGCAAGTTATTGGCATCATTTTTGAGTGAATTGCCAAAAGTCAGTTTTTTGCTGAAATTGTGACCCCGGGGCTTAGGGATTTTTTCAAAAAATCTTTTTCCGCCGGTTAAGTTGTTGAGGGCTGATTTCTTGTCCTGTGATAAAAAGCCTTCTGTTTCGACCGCCAAAGCTTTCAGGGGAGCATTTGCAAGCGGTTGGCACCATTTTTGAGTGAATTACGCAAAGTCAGATTTTTGCTGAAATTGTGACCCCGGGGCTTAGGGATTTTTTCAAAAAATCTTTTTCCGCCGGTTAAGTTGTTGAGGGCTGATTTCTTGTCCTGTGATAAAAAGCCTTTTGTTTCGACCGCCAAAGCTTTCAGGGGAGCATTTGCAAGCGGTTGGTACCATTTTTGAGTGAATTGCCAAAAGTCAGATTTTTGCTGAAATTGTGACCCCGGGGCTTAGGGATTTTTTCAAAAAATCTTTTTCCGCCGGTTAAGTTGTTGAGGGCTGATTTCTTGTCCTGTGATAAAAAGCCTTCTGTTTCGACCGCCAAAGCTTTCAAGGGAGCATTTGCAAGCGGTTGGCACCATTTTTGAGTGAATTGCCAAAACTCAGATTTATGCTGAAATTGTGACCCCGGGGCTTCAGGATTTTTTCAAAAAAAAAATTTCTACCGGTTAAGTTGTTGAGGGCTGATTTCTTCTTCTGTGATAAGAAGCCTTCTTTTTCGACTGCCAAAGCTTTCAGGGAAGCATTTGCAAGTGATTTGCACCATTTTTGAGTGAATTGCCAAAAGTCAGATTTTTGCTGAAATTGTGACCCCGGGGCTTAGGGATTTTTTCAAAAAATCTTTTTCTGCCGGTTACGTTGTCAAGGGCTGATTTCTTGTCCTGTGATAAAAAGCCTTCTGTTTCGACCGCCAAAGCTTTCAGGGGACCACTTGCAAGCAGTTGGTACCATTTTTGAGTGAATTGCCAAAAGTCAGATTTTTGCTGAAATTGTGACCCCGGGGCTTAGGGATTTTTTCAAAAAATCTTTTTCTGCCGGTTAAGTTGTTGAGGGCTGATTTCTTGTTCTTTGATAATAAGCCTTCTGTTTCGACTGACAAAGCTTTCAGAGGAGCATTTGCAACCGGTTGGCACCATTTTTGAGTGAATTGCCCAAAGTCAGATTTTTGCTGAAATTGTGACCCCGGGGCTTAAGGATTTTTTCAAAAAATCTTTTTCTGCCGGTTAAGTTGTTGAGGGCTGATTTCTTGTTCTTTGATAATAAGCCTTCTGTTTCGACTGACAAAGCTTTCAGAGGAGCATTTGCAACCGGTTGGCACCATTTTTGAGTGAATTGCCCAAAGTCAGATTTTTGCTGAAATTGTGACCCCCGGGTTTAAGGATTTTTTCAAAAAATCTTTTTCTGCCGCTTAAGTTGTTGAGGGCTGATTTCTTCTTCTGTGATAATAAGCCTTCTGTTTCGACTGCCAAAGCTTTCAGGGAAGCATTTGCAAGTGATTGGCACCATTTTTGAGTGAATTGCCAAAAGTCAGTTTTTTGCTGAAATTGTGACCCCGGGGCTTAGGGATTTTTTCAAAAAATCTTTTTCCGCCGGTTAAGTTGTTGAGGGCTGATTTCTTGTCCTGTGATAAAAAGCCTTCTGTTTCGACCGCCAAAGCTTTCAGGGGAGCATTTGCAAGCGGTTGGCACCATTTTTGAGTGAATTGCCAAAAGTCAGATTTTTGCTGAAATTGTGACCCCGGGGCTTAGGGATTTTTTCAAAAAATCTTTTTCCGCCGGTTAAGTTGTTGAGGGCTGATTTCTTGTCCTGTGATAAAAAGCCTTTTGTTTCGACCGCCAAAGCTTTCAGGGGAGCATTTGCAAGCGGTTGGTACCATTTTTGAGTGAATTGCCAAAAGTCAGATTTTTGCTGAAATTGTGACCCCGGGGCTTAGGGATTTTTTCAAAAAATCTTTTTCCGCCGGTTAAGTTGTTGAGGGCTGATTTCTTGTCCTGTGATAAAAAGCCTTCTGTTTCGACCGCCAAAGCTTTCAGGGGAGCATTTGCAAGCGGTTGGCACCATTTTTGAGTGAATTGCCCAAAGTCAGATTTTTGCTGAAATTGTGACCCCGGGGCTTAGGGATTTTTTCAAAAAATCTTTTTCTGCCGGTTAAGTTGTCAAGGGTTGATTTCTTGTTCTGTGATAATAAGCCTTCTGTTTTGACTGACAAAGCTTTCAGGGGAGCATTTACAACCGGTTGGCACCATTTTTGAGTGAATTGCCCAAAGTCAGATTTTTGCTGAAATTGTGACCCAGGGGCTTGAGGATTTTTTCAAAAAATCTTTTTCTGCCGGTTAAGTTCTTGAGGGCTGATTTCTTCTTCTGTGATAATAAGCCTTCTGTTTCGACTGCCAAAGCTTTCAGGGAAGCATTTGCAAGTGATTGGCACCATTTTTGAGTGAATTGCCAAAAGTCAGATTTTTGCTGAAATTGTGACCCCGGGGCTTAGGGATTTTTTCAAAAAATCTTTTTCCGCCGGTTAAGTTGTTGAGGGCTGATTTCTTGTCCTGTGATAAAAAGCCTTCTGTTTCGACCGCCAAAGCTTTCAGGGGAGCATGTACAACCGGTTGGCACCATTTTGGAGTGAATTGCCAAAAGTCAGATTTTTGCTGAAATTGTGACCCCGGGGCTTAAGGATTTTTTTCAAAAAATCTTTTTCTGCCGGTTAAGTTGTTGAGGGCTGATTTCTTGTCCTGTGATAAAAAGCCTTCTGTTTCGACTGACAAAGCTTTCAGGGGAGCATTTGCAACCGGTTGGCACCATTTTTGAGTGAATTGCCCAAAGTCAGATTTTTGCTGAAATTGTGACCCCGGGGCTTAGGGATTTTTTCAAAAAATCTTTTTCCGCCGGTTAAGTTGTTGAGGGCTGATTTCTTGTCCTGTGATAAAAAGCCTTCTGTTTCGACCGCCAAAGCTTTCAGGGGAGCATTTGCAACCGGTTGGCACCATTTTTGAGTGAATTGCCCAAAGTCAGATTTTTGCTGAAATTGTGACCCCGGGGGCTTAAGGATTTTATCAAAAAATCTTTTTCTGCCGGTTAAGTTGTTGAGGGCTGATTTCTTCTTCTGTGATAATAAGCCTTCTGTTTCGACTGCCAAAGCTTTCAGGGAAGCATTTGCAAGTGATTGGCACCATTTTTGAGTGAATTGCCAAAAGTCAGTTTTTTCCTGAAATTGTGACCCCGGGGCTTAGGGATTTTTTCAAAAAATCTTTTTCCGCCGGTTAAGTTGTTGAGGGCTGATTTCTTGTCCTGTGATAAAAAGCCTTCTGTTTCGAACGCCAAAGCTTTCAGGGGAGCATTTGCAAGCGGTTGGCACCATTTTTGAGTGAATTACCCAAAGTCAGATTTTTGCTGAAATTGTGACCCCGGGGCTTAAGGATTTTTTCAAACAAATCTTTTTCTACCGGTTAAGTTGTTGAGGGCTGATTTCTTGTTCTTTGATAATAAGCCTTCTGTTTCGACTGACAAAGCTTTCAGAGGAGCATTTGCAACCGGTTGGCACCATTTTTGAGTGAATTGCCCAAAGTCAGATTTTTGCTGAAATTGTGACCCCCGGGTTTAAGGATTTTTTCAAAAAATCTTTTTCTGCCGCTTAAGTTGTTGAGGGCTGATTTCTTCTTCTGTGATAATAAGCCTTCTGTTTCGACTGCCAAAGCTTTCAGGGAAGCATTTGCAAGTGATTGGCACCATTTTTGAGTGAATTGCCAAAAGTCAGTTTTTTGCTGAAATTGTGACCCCGGGGCTTAGGGATTTTTTCAAAAAATCTTTTTCCGCCGGTTAAGTTGTTGAGGGCTGATTTCTTCTTCTGTGATAAGAAGCCTTCTTTTTCGACTGCCAAAGCTTTCAGGGAAGCATTTGCAAGTGCTTTGCACCATTTTTGAGTGAATTGCCAAAAGTCAGATTTTTGCTGAAATTGTGACCCCGGGGCTTAGGGATTTTTTCAAAAAATCTTTTTCTGCCGGTTAAGTTGTCAAGGGCTGATTTCTTGTCCTGTGATAAAAAGCCTTCTGTTTCGACCGCCAAAGCTTTCAGGGAAGCATTTACAACCGGTTGGCACCATTTTTGAGTGAATTGCCCAAAGTCAGATTTTTGCTGAAATTGTGACCCCGGGGCTTAGGGATTTTTTCAAAAAATCTTTTTCCGCCGGTTAAGTTGTTGAGGGCTGATTTCTTGTCCTGTGATAAAAATCCTTCTGTTTCGACCGCCAAAGCTTTCAGGGGAGCATTTGCAACCGGTTGGCACCATTTTTGAGTGAATTGCCCAAAGTCAGATTTTTGCTGAAATTGTGACCCCGGGGCTTAGGGATTTTTTCAAAAAATCTTTTTCTGCCGGTTAAGTTGTCGAGGGTTGATTTCTTTTTCTGTGATAATAAGCCTTCTGTTTTGACTGACAAAGCTTTCAGGGGAGCATTTACAACCGGTTGGCACCATTTTTGAGTGAATTCCCCAAAGTCAGATTTTTGCTGAAATTGTGACCCCGGGGCTTAAGGATTTTTTCAAAAAATCTTTTTCTGCCGGTTAAGTTGTTGAGGGCTGATTTCTTGTTCTGTGATAATAAGCCTTCTGTTTCGACTGAAAAAGCTTTCAGGGGAGCATTTGCAACCGGTTGGCACCATTTTTGAGTGAATTGCCCAAAGTCAGATTTTTGCTGAAATTGTGACCCCGGGGCTTAAGGATTTTTTCAAAAAATCTTTTTTCCGCCGGTTAAGTTGTTGAGGGCTGATTTCTTGTCCTGTGATATAAATCCTTCTGTTTCGACCGCCAAAGCTTTCAGGGGAGCATTTGCAAGCGGTTGGCACCATTTTTGAGTGAATTGCCCAAAGTCAGATTTTTGCTGAAATTGTGACCCCGGGGCTTCAGGATTTTTTCAAAAAATCTTTTTCCGCCGGTTAAGTTGTTGAGGGCTGATTTCTTGTCCTGTGATAAAAAGCCTTCTGTTTCGACTGCCAAAGCTTTCTGGGAAGCATTTGCAAGTGATTGGCACCATTTTTGAGTGAATTGCCAAAAGTCTGATTTTTGCTGAAATTGTGACCCCGCTTTTCTGCCGCTTAAGTTGTTGAGGGCTGATTTCTTGTCCTGTGATAAAAAGCCTTCTGTTTCGACCGCCAAAGCTTTCAGGGGAGCATTTACAACCGGTTGGCACCATTTTTGAGTGAATTGCCGAAAGTCAGATTTTTGCTGAAATTGTGACCCCGGGGCTTAGGGATTTTTTCAAAAAAACTTTTTCTGCCGGTTAAGTTGTCAAGGGCTGATTTCTT
The DNA here is from genome assembly GCF_965153285.1 of Podarcis tiliguerta. Classification (NCBI taxonomy): domain Eukaryota; kingdom Metazoa; phylum Chordata; class Lepidosauria; order Squamata; family Lacertidae; genus Podarcis; species Podarcis tiliguerta. The sequence goes on along the minus strand of NC_139543.1, from coordinate 13,903,359 downwards.
CTTCTGTGATAATAAGCTTTCTTTTTCGACCGACAAAGGTTTCAGGGGAGCATTTGCAACCGGTTGGCACCATTTTGGAGTGAATTGCCAAAAGTCAGATTTTTGCTGAAATTGTTACCCCGGGGCTTTAGGATTTTTTCAAAAAATCTTTTTCCGCCGGTTAAGTTGTTGAGGGCTGATTTCTTGTCCTGTGATAAAAAGCCTTCTGTTTCGACCGCCAAAGCTTTCAGGGGAGCATTTGCAAGCGGTTGGCACCATTTTTGAGTGAATTACCCAAAGTCAGATTTTTGCTGAAATTGTGACTCCGGGGCTTAGGGATTTTTTCAAAAAATCTTTTTCTGCCAGTTAAGTTGTCGAGGGTTGATATCCTGTTCTTTGATAATAAGCCTTCTGTTTTGACTGACAAAGCTTTCAGGGGAGCATTTGCAACCAGTTGGCACCATTTTGGAGTGAATTTCCAAAAGTCAGATTTTTGCTGAAATTGTGACCCCGGGGCTTAAGGATTTTTTCAAAAAATCTTTTTCCGCCGGTTGAGTTGTTGAGGGCTGATTTCTTGTTCTTTGATAATAAGCCTTCTGTTTCGACTGACAAAGCTTTCAGAGGAGCATTTGCAACCGGTTGGCACCATTTTTGAGTGAATTGCCCAAAGTCAGATTTTTGCTGAAATTGTGACCCCGGGGGCTTAAGGATTTTTTCAAAAAATATTTTTCTGCCGGTTAAGTTGTTGAGGGCTGATTTCTTCTTCTGTGATAATAAGCCTTCTGTTTCGACTGCCAAAGCTTTCAGGGAAGCATTTGCAAGTGATTGGCACCATTTTTGAGTGAATTGCCAAAAGTCAGTTTTTTGCTGAAATTGTGACCCCGGGGCTTAGGGATTTTTTCAAAAAATCTTTTTCCGCCGGTTAAGTTGTTGAGGGCTGATTTCTTGTCCTGTGATAAAAAGCCTTCTGTTTCGAACGCCAAAGCTTTCAGGGGAGCATTTGCAAGCGGTTGGCACCATTTTTGAGTGAATTACCCAAAGTCAGATTTTTGCTGAAATTGTGACCCCGGGGCTTAAGGATTTTTTCAAAAAATCTTTTTCTACCGGTTAAGTTGTTGAGGGCTGATTTCTTGTTCTTTGATAATAAGCCTTCTGTTTCGACTGACAAAGCTTTCAGAGGAGCATTTGCAACCGGTTGGCACCATTTTTGAGTGAATTGCCCAAAGTCAGATTTTTGCTGAAATTGTGACCCCCGGGTTTAAGGATTTTTTCAAAAAATCTTTTTCTGCCGCTTAAGTTGTTGAGGGCTGATTTCTTCTTCTGTGATAATAAGCCTTCTGTTTCGACTGCCAAAGCTTTCAGGGAAGCATTTGCAAGTGATTGGCACCATTTTTGAGTGAATTGCCAAAAGTCATTTTTTTGCTGAAATTGTGACCCCGGGGCTTAGGGATTTTTTCAAAAAATCTTTTTCCGCCGGTTAAGTTGTTGAGGGCTGATTTCTTGTCCTGTGATAAAAAGCCTTCTGTTTCGACCGCCAAAGCTTTCAGGGGAGCATTTGCAAGCGGTTGGCACCATTTTTGAGTGAATTGCCAAAAGTCAGATTTTTGCTGAAATTGTGACCCCGGGGCTTAGGGATTTTTTCAAAAAATCTTTTTCCGCCGGTTAAGTTGTTGAGGGCTGATTTCTTGTCCTGTGATAAAAAGCCTTTTGTTTCGACCGCCAAAGCTTTCAGGGGAGCATTTGCAAGCGGTTGGTACCATTTTTGAGTGAATTGCCAAAAGTCAGATTTTTGCTGAAATTGTGACCCCGGGGCTTAGGGATTTTTTCAAAAAATCTTTTTCCGCCGGTTAAGTTGTTGAGGGCTGATTTCTTGTCCTGTGATAAAAAGCCTTCTGTTTCGACCGCCAAAGCTTTCAAGGGAGCATTTGCAAGCGGTTGGCACCATTTTTGAGTGAATTGCCAAAACTCAGATTTATGCTGAAATTGTGACCCCGGGGCTTCAGGATTTTTTCAAAAAAAAAATTTCTACCGGTTAAGTTGTTGAGGGCTGATTTCTTCTTCTGTGATAAGAAGCCTTCTTTTTCGACTGCCAAAGCTTTCAGGGAAGCATTTGCAAGTGATTTGCACCATTTTTGAGTGAATTACCAAAAGTCAGATTTTTGCTGAAATTGTGACCCCGGGCTTAGGGATTTTTTCAAAAAATCTTTTTCTGCCGGTTACGTTGTCAAGGGCTGATTTCTTGTCCTGTGATAAAAAGCCTTCTGTTTCGACCGCCAAAGCTTTCAGGGGACCACTTGCAAGCAGTTGGTACCATTTTTGAGTGAATTGCCAAAAGTCAGATTTTTGCTGAAATTGTGACCCCGGGGCTTAGGGATTTTTTCAAAAAATCTTTTTCTGCCGGTTAAGTTGTTGAGGGCTGATTTCTTGTTCTTTGATAATAAGCCTTCTGTTTCGACTGACAAAGCTTTCAGAGGAGCATTTGCAACCGGTTGGCACCATTTTTGAGTGAATTGCCCAAAGTCAGATTTTTGCTGAAATTGTGACCCCGGGGCTTAAGGATTTTTTCAAAAAATCTTTTTCTGCCGGTTAAGTTGTTGAGGGCTGATTTCTTGTTCTTTGATAATAAGCCTTCTGTTTCGACTGACAAAGCTTTCAGAGGAGCATTTGCAACCGGTTGGCACCATTTTTGAGTGAATTGCCCAAAGTCAGATTTTTGCTGAAATTGTGACCCCCGGGTTTAAGGATTTTTTCAAAAAATCTTTTTCTGCCGCTTAAGTTGTTGAGGGCTGATTTCTTCTTCTGTGATAATAAGCCTTCTGTTTCGACTGCCAAAGCTTTCAGGGAAGCATTTGCAAGTGATTGGCACCATTTTTGAGTGAATTGCCAAAAGTCAGTTTTTTGCTGAAATTGTGACCCCGGGGCTTAGGGATTTTTTCAAAAAATCTTTTTCCGCCGGTTAAGTTGTTGAGGGCTGATTTCTTGTCCTGTGATAAAAAGCCTTCTGTTTCGACCGCCAAAGCTTTCAGGGGAGCATTTGCAAGCGGTTGGCACCATTTTTGAGTGAATTGCCAAAAGTCAGATTTTTGCTGAAATTGTGACCCCGGGGCTTAGGGATTTTTTCAAAAAATCTTTTTCCGCCGGTTAAGTTGTTGAGGGCTGATTTCTTGTCCTGTGATAAAAAGCCTTTTGTTTCGACCGCCAAAGCTTTCAGGGGAGCATTTGCAAGCGGTTGGTACCATTTTTGAGTGAATTGCCAAAAGTCAGATTTTTGCTGAAATTGTGACCCCGGGGCTTAGGGATTTTTTCAAAAAATCTTTTTCCGCCGGTTAAGTTGTTGAGGGCTGATTTCTTGTCCTGTGATAAAAAGCCTTCTGTTTCGACCGCCAAAGCTTTCAGGGGAGCATTTGCAAGCGGTTGGCACCATTTTTGAGTGAATTGCCGAAAGTCAGATTTTTGCTGAAATTGTGACCCCGGGCCTTAGGGATTTTTTCAAAAAATCTTTTTCTGCCGGTTAAGTTGTCAAGGGTTGATTTCTTGTTCTGTGATAATAAGCCTTCTGTTTTGACTGACAAAGCTTTCAGGGGAGCATTTACAACCGGTTGGCACCATTTTTGAGTGAATTGCCCAAAGTCAGATTTTTGCTGAAATTGTGACCCAGGGGCTTGAGGATTTTTTCAAAAAATCTTTTTCTGCCGGTTAAGTTCTTGAGGGCTGATTTCTTCTTCTGTGATAATAAGCCTTCTGTTTCGACTGCCAAAGCTTTCAGGGAAGCATTTGCAAGTGATTGGCACCATTTTTGAGTGAATTGCCAAAAGTCAGATTTTTGCTGAAATTGTGACCCCGGGGCTTAGGGATTTTTTCAAAAAATCTTTTTCCGCCGGTTAAGTTGTTGAGGGCTGATTTCTTGTCCTGTGATAAAAAGCCTTCTGTTTCGACCGCCAAAGCTTTCAGGGGAGCATGTACAACCGGTTGGCACCATTTTGGAGTGAATTGCCAAAAGTCAGATTTTTGCTGAAATTGTGACCCCGGGGCTTAAGGATTTTTTTCAAAAAATCTTTTTCTGCCGGTTAAGTTGTTGAGGGCTGATTTCTTGTCCTGTGATAAAAAGCCTTCTGTTTCGACTGACAAAGCTTTCAGGGGAGCATTTGCAACCGGTTGGCACCATTTTTGAGTGAATTGCCCAAAGTCAGATTTTTGCTGAAATTGTGACCCCGGGGCTTAGGGATTTTTTCAAAAAATCTTTTTCCGCCGGTTAAGTTGTTGAGGGCTGATTTCTTGTCCTGTGATAAAAAGCCTTCTGTTTCGACCGCCAAAGCTTTCAGGGGAGCATTTGCAACCGGTTGGCACCATTTTTGAGTGAATTGCCCAAAGTCAGATTTTTGCTGAAATTGTGACCCCGGGGGCTTAAGGATTTTATCAAAAAATCTTTTTCTGCCGGTTAAGTTGTTGAGGGCTGATTTCTTCTTCTGTGATAATAAGCCTTCTGTTTCGACTGCCAAAGCTTTCAGGGAAGCATTTGCAAGTGATTGGCACCATTTTTGAGTGAATTGCCAAAAGTCAGTTTTTTCCTGAAATTGTGACCCCGGGGCTTAGGGATTTTTTCAAAAAATCTTTTTCCGCCGGTTAAGTTGTTGAGGGCTGATTTCTTGTCCTGTGATAAAAAGCCTTCTGTTTCGAACGCCAAAGCTTTCAGGGGAGCATTTGCAAGCGGTTGGCACCATTTTTGAGTGAATTACCCAAAGTCAGATTTTTGCTGAAATTGTGACCCCGGGGCTTAAGGATTTTTTCAAACAAATCTTTTTCTACCGGTTAAGTTGTTGAGGGCTGATTTCTTGTTCTTTGATAATAAGCCTTCTGTTTCGACTGACAAAGCTTTCAGAGGAGCATTTGCAACCGTTGGCACCATTTTTGAGTGAATTGCCCAAAGTCAGATTTTTGCTGAAATTGTGACCCCCGGGTTTAAGGATTTTTTCAAAAAATCTTTTTCTGCCGCTTAAGTTGTTGAGGGCTGATTTCTTCTTCTGTGATAATAAGCCTTCTGTTTCGACTGCCAAAGCTTTCAGGGAAGCATTTGCAAGTGATTGGCACCATTTTTGAGTGAATTGCCAAAAGTCAGTTTTTTGCTGAAATTGTGACCCCGGGGCTTAGGGATTTTTTCAAAAATCTTTTTCCGCCGGTTAAGTTGTTGAGGGCTGATTTCTTGTCCTGTGATAAAAAGCCTTCTGTTTCGACCGCCAAAGCTTTCAGGGGAGCATTTGCAAGCGGTTGGCACCATTTTTGAGTGAATTGCCAAAAGTCAGATTTTTGCTGAAATTGTGACCCCGGGGCTTAGGGATTTTTTCAAAAAATCTTTTTCCGCCGGTTAAGTTGTTGAGGGCTGATTTCTTGTCCTGTGATAAAAAGCCTTTTGTTTCAACCGCCAAAGCTTTCAGGGGAGCATTTGCAAGCGGTTGGTACCATTTTTGAGTGAATTGCCAAAAGTCAGATTTTTGCTGAAATTGTGACCCCGGGGCTTAGGGATTTTTTCAAAAAATCTTTTTCCGCCGGTTAAGTTGTTGAGGGCTGATTTCTTGTCCTGTGATAAAAAGCCTTCTGTTTCGACCGCCAAAGCTTTCAGGGGAGCATTTGCAAGCGGTTGGCACCATTTTTGAGTGAATTGCCAAAAGTCAGATTTTTGCTGAAATTGTGACCCCGGGGCTTCAGGATTTTTTTTAAAAAAAAAATTTCTGCCGGTTAAGTTGTTGAGGGCTGATTTCTTCTTCTGTGATAAGAAGCCTTCTTTTTCGACTGCCAAAGCTTTCAGGGAAGCATTTGCAAGTGCTTTGCACCATTTTTGAGTGAATTGCCAAAAGTCAGATTTTTGCTGAAATTGTGACCCTGGGGCTTAGGGATTTTTTCAAAAAATCTTTTTCTGCCGGTTAAGTTGTCAAGGGCTGATTTCTTGTCCTGTGATAAAAAGCCTTCTGTTTCGACCGCCAAAGCTTTCAGGGAAGCATTTACAACCGGTTGGCACCATTTTTGAGTGAATTGCCCAAAGTCAGATTTTTGCTGAAATTGTGACCCCGGGGCTTAGGGAAAAAATCTTTTTCCGCCGGTTAAGTTGTTGAGGGCTGATTTCTTGTCCTGTGATAAAAATCCTTCTGTTTCGACCGCCAAAGCTTTCAGGGGAGCATTTGCAACCGGTTGGCACCATTTTTGAGTGAATTGCCCAAAGTCAGATTTTTGCTGAAATTGTGACCCCGGGGCTTAGGGATTTTTTCAAAAAATCTTTTTCTGCCGGTTAAGTTGTCGAGGGTTGATTTCTTTTTCTGTGATAATAAGCCTTCTGTTTTGACTGACAAAGCTTTCAGGGGAGCATTTACAACCGGTTGGCACCATTTTTGAGTGAATTCCCCAAAGTCAGATTTTTGCTGAAATTGTGACCCCGGGGCTTAAGGATTTTTTCAAAAAATCTTTTTCTGCCGGTTAAGTTGTTGAGGGCTGATTTCTTGTTCTGTGATAATAAGCCTTCTGTTTCGACTGAAAAAGCTTTCAGGGGAGCATTTGCAACCGGTTGGCACCATTTTTGAGTGAATTGCCCAAAGTCAGATTTTTGCTGAAATTGTGACCCCGGGGCTTAAGGATTTTTTCAAAAAATCTTTTTTCCGCCGGTTAAGTTGTTGAGGGCTGATTTCTTGTCCTGTGATATAAATCCTTCTGTTTCGACCGCCAAAGCTTTCAGGGGAGCATTTGCAAGCGGTTGGCACCATTTTTGAGTGAATTGCCCAAAGTCAGATTTTTGCTGAAATTGTGACCCCGGGGCTTCAGGATTTTTTCAAAAAATCTTTTTCCGCCGGTTAAGTTGTTGAGGGCTGATTTCTTGTCCTGTGATAAAAAGCCTTCTGTTTCGACTGCCAAAGCTTTCTGGGAAGCATTTGCAAGTGATTGGCACCATTTTTGAGTGAATTGCCAAAAGTCTGATTTTTGCTGAAATTGTGACCCCGCTTTTCTGCCGCTTAAGTTGTTGAGGGCTGATTTCTTGTCCTGTGATAAAAAGCCTTCTGTTTCGACCGCCAAAGCTTTCAGGGGAGCATTTACAACCGGTTGGCACCATTTTTGAGTGAATTGCCGAAAGTCAGATTTTTGCTGAAATTGTGACCCCGGGGCTTAGGGATTTTTTCAAAAAAACTTTTTCTGCCGGTTAAGTTGTCAAGGGCTGATTTCTTCTTCTGTGATAATAAGCTTTCTTTTTCGACCGACAAAGGTTTCAGGGGAGCATTTGCAACCGGTTGGCACCATTTTGGAGTGAATTGCCAAAAGTCAGATTTTTGCTGAAATTGTTACCCCGGGGCTTTAGGATTTTTTCAAAAAATCTTTTTCCGCCGGTTAAGTTGTTGAGGGGCTGATTTCTTGTCCTGTGATAAAAAGCCTTCTGTTTCGACCGCCAAAGCTTTCAGGGGAGCATTTGCAAGCGGTTGGCACCATTTTTGAGTGAATTACCCAAAGTCAGATTTTTGCTGAAATTGTGACTCCGGGGCTTAGGGATTTTTTCAAAAAATCTTTTTCTGCCAGTTAAGTTGTCGAGGGTTGATATCCTGTTCTTTGATAATAAGCCTTCTGTTTTGACTGACAAAGCTTTCAGGGGAGCATTTGCAACCGGTTGGCACCATTTTGGAGTGAATTTCCAAAAGTCAGATTTTTGCTGAAATTGTGACCCCGGGGCTTAAGGATTTTTTCAAAAAATCTTTTTCCGCCGGTTGAGTTGTTGAGGGCTGATTTCTTGTTCTTTGATAATAAGCCTTCTGTTTCGACTGACAAAGCTTTCAGAGGAGCATTTGCAACCGGTTGGCACCATTTTTGAGTGAATTGCCCAAAGTCAGATTTTTGCTGAAATTGTGACCCCGGGGGCTTAAGGATTTTTTCAAAAAATATTTTTCTGCCGGTTAAGTTGTTGAGGGCTGATTTCTTCTTCTGTGATAATAAGCCTTCTGTTTCGACTGCCAAAGCTTTCAGGGAAGCATTTGCAAGTGATTGGCACCATTTTTGAGTGAATTGCCAAAAGTCAGTTTTTTGCTGAAATTGTGACCCCGGGGCTTAGGGATTTTTTCAAAAAATCTTTTTCCGCCGGTTAAGTTGTTGAGGGCTGATTTCTTGTCCTGTGATAAAAAGCCTTCTGTTTCGAACGCCAAAGCTTTCAGGGGAGCATTTGCAAGCGGTTGGCACCATTTTTGAGTGAATTACCCAAAGTCAGATTTTTGCTGAAATTGTGACCCCGGGGCTTAAGGATTTTTTCAAAAAAATCTTTTTCTACCGGTTAAGTTGTTGAGGGCTGATTTCTTGTTCTTTGATAATAAGCCTTCTGTTTCGACTGACAAAGCTTTCAGAGGAGCATTTGCAACCGGTTGGCACCATTTTTGAGTGAATTGCCCAAAGTCAGATTTTTGCTGAAATTGTGACCCCCGGGTTTAAGGATTTTTTCAAAAAATCTTTTTCTGCCGCTTAAGTTGTTGAGGGCTGATTTCTTCTTCTGTGATAATAAGCCTTCTGTTTCGACTGCCAAAGCTTTCAGGGAAGCATTTGCAAGTGATTGGCACCATTTTTGAGTGAATTGCCAAAAGTCATTTTTTTGCTGAAATTGTGACCCCGGGGCTTAGGGATTTTTTCAAAAAATCTTTTTCCGCCGGTTAAGTTGTTGAGGGCTGATTTCTTGTCCTGTGATAAAAAGCCTTTTGTTTCGACCGCCAAAGCTTTCAGGGGAGCATTTGCAAGCGGTTGGTACCATTTTTGAGTGAATTGCCAAAAGTCAGATTTTTGCTGAAATTGTGACCCCGGGGCTTAGGGATTTTTTCAAAAATCTTTTTCCGCCGGTTAAGTTGTTGAGGGCTGATTTCTTGTCCTGTGATAAAAAGCCTTCTGTTTCGACCGCCAAAGCTTTCAGGGGAGCATTTGCAAGCGGTTGGCACCATTTTTGAGTGAATTGCCAAAAGTCAGATTTTTGCTGAAATTGTGACCCCGGGGCTTCAGGATTTTTTTTTTAAAAAAAAATTTCTGCCGGTTAAGTTGTTGAGGGCTGATTTCTTCTTCTGTGATAAGAAGCCTTCTTTTTCGACTGCCAAAGCTTTCAGGGAAGCATTTGCAAGTGCTTTGCACCATTTTTGAGTGAATTGCCAAAAGTCAGATTTTTGCTGAAATTGTGACCCCGGGGCTTAGGGATTTTTTCAAAAAAATCTTTTTCTGCCGGTTAAGTTGTCAAGGGCTGATTTCTTGTCCTGTGATAAAAAGCCTTCTGTTTCGACCGCCAAAGCTTTCAGGGAAGCATTTACAACCGGTTGGCACCATTTTTGAGTGAATTGCCCAAAGTCAGATTTTTGCTGAAATTGTGACCCCGGGGCTTAGGGATTTTTTCAAAAAATCTTTTTCCGCCGGTTAAGTTGTTGAGGGCTGATTTCTTGTCCTGTGATAAAAATCCTTCTGTTTCGACCGCCAAAGCTTTCAGGGGAGCATTTGCAAGCGGTTGGCACCATTTTTGAGTGAATTGCCCAAAGTCAGATTTTTGCTGAAATTGTGACCCCGGGGCTTAGGGATTTTTTCAAAAAATCTTTTTCTGCCGGTTAAGTTGTCGAGGGTTGATTTCTTGTTCTGTGATAATAAGCCTTCTGTTTTGACTGACAAAGCTTTCAGGGGAGCATTTACAACCGGTTGGCACCATTTTTGAGTGAATTCCCCAAAGTCAGATTTTTGCTGAAATTGTGACCCCGGGGCTTAAGGATTTTTTCAAAAAATCTTTTTCCGCCGGTTGAGTTGTTGAGGGCTGATTTCTTGTTCTTTGATAATAAGCCTTCTGTTTCGACTGACAAAGCTTTCAGAGGAGCATTTGCAACCGGTTGGCACCATTTTTGAGTGAATTGCCCAAAGTCAGATTTTTGCTGAAATTGTGACCCCGGGGGCTTAAGGATTTTTTCAAAAAATCTTTTTCTGCCGGTTAAGTTGTTGAGGGCTGATTTCTTCTTCTGTGATAATAAGCCTTCTGTTTCGACTGCCAAAGCTTTCAGGGAAGCATTTGCAAGTGATTGGCACCATTTTTGAGTGAATTGCCAAAAGTCAGTTTTTTGCTGAAATTGTGACCCCGGGGCTTAGGGATTTTTTCAAAAAATCTTTTTCCGCCGGTTAAGTTGTTGAGGGCTGATTTCTTGTCCTGTGATAAAAAGCCTTCTGTTTCGAACGCCAAAGCTTTCAGGGGAGCATTTGCAAGCGGTTGGCACCATTTTTGAGTGAATTACCCAAAGTCAGATTTTTGCTGAAATTGTGACCCCGGGGCTTAAGGATTTTTTCAAAAAATCTTTTTCTACCGGTTAAGTTGTTGAGGGCTGATTTCTTGTTCTTTGATAATAAGCCTTCTGTTTCGACTGACAAAGCTTTCAGAGGAGCATTTGCAACCGGTTGGCACCATTTTTGAGTGAATTGCCCAAAGTCAGATTTTTGCTGAAATTGTGACCCCCGGGTTTAAGGATTTTTTCAAAAAATCTTTTTCTGCCGCTTAAGTTGTTGAGGGCTGATTTCTTCTTCTGTGATAATAAGCCTTCTGTTTCGACTGCCAAAGCTTTCAGGGAAGCATTTGCAAGTGATTGGCACCATTTTTGAGTGAATTGCCAAAAGTCATTTTTTTGCTGAAATTGTGACCCCGGGGCTTAGGGATTTTTTCAAAAAATCTTTTTCCGCCGGTTAAGTTGTTGAGGGCTGATTTCTTGTCCTGTGATAAAAAGCCTTCTGTTTCGACCGCCAAAGCTTTCAGGGGAGCATTTGCAAGCGGTTGGCACCATTTTTGAGTGAATTGCCAAAAGTCAGATTTTTGCTGAAATTGTGACCCCGGGGCTTAGGGATTTTTTCAAAAAATCTTTTTCCGCCGGTTAAGTTGTTGAGGGCTGATTTCTTGTCCTGTGATAAAAAGCCTTTTGTTTCGACCGCCAAAGCTTTCAGGGGAGCATTTGCAAGCGGTTGGTACCATTTTTGAGTGAATTGCCAAAAGTCAGATTTTTGCTGAAATTGTGACCCCGGGGCTTAGGGATTTTTTCAAAAAATCTTTTTCCGCCGGTTAAGTTGTTGAGGGCTGATTTCTTGTCCTGTGATAAAAAGCCTTCTGTTTCGACCGCCAAAGCTTTCAGGGGAGCATTTGCAAGCGGTTGGCACCATTTTTGAGTGAATTGCCAAAAGTCAGATTTTTGCTGAAATTGTGACCCCGGGGCTTCAGGATTTTTTTTTAAAAAAAAATTTCTGCCGGTTAAGTTGTTGAGGGCTGATTTCTTCTTCTGTGATAAGAAGCCTTCTTTTTCGACTGCCAAAGCTTTCAGGGAAGCATTTGCAAGTGCTTTGCACCATTTTTGAGTGAATTGCCAAAAGTCAGATTTTTGCTGAAATTGTGACCCCGGGGCTTAGGGATTTTTTCAAAAAATCTTTTTCTGCCGGTTAAGTTGTCAAGGGCTGATTTCTTGTCCTGTGATAAAAAGCCTTCTGTTTCGACCGCCAAAGCTTTCAGGGAAGCATTTACAACCGGTTGGCACCATTTTTGAGTGAATTGCCCAAAGTCAGATTTTTGCTGAAATTGTGACCCCGGGGCTTAGGGATTTTTTCAAAAAATCTTTTTCCGCCGGTTAAGTTGTTGAGGGCTGATTTCTTGTCCTGTGATAAAAATCCTTCTGTTTCGACCGCCAAAGCTTTCAGGGGAGCATTTGCAAGCGGTTGGCACCATTTTTGAGTGAATTGCCCAAAGTCAGATTTTTGCTGAAATTGTGACCCCGGGGCTTAGGGATTTTTTCAAAAAATCTTTTTCTGCCGGTTAAGTTGTCGAGGGTTGATTTCTTGTTCTGTGATAATAAGCCTTCTGTTTTGACTGACAAAGCTTTCAGGGGAGCATTTACAACCGGTTGGCACCATTTTTGAGTGAATTCCCCAAAGTCAGATTTTTGCTGAAATTGTGACCCCGGGGCTTAAGGATTTTTTCAAAAAATCTTTTTCTGCCGGTTAAGTTGTTGAGGGCTGATTTCTTGTTCTGTGATAATAAGCCTTCTGTTTCGACTGAAAAAGCTTTCAGGGGAGCATTTGCAACCGGTTGGCACCATTTTTGAGTGAATTGCCCAAAGTCAGATTTTTGCTGAAATTGTGACCCCGGGGCTTAAGGATTTTTTCAAAAAATCTTTTTTCCGCCGGTTAAGTTGTTGAGGGCTGATTTCTTGTCCTGTGATATAAATCCTTCTGTTTCGACCGCCAAAGCTTTCAGGGGAGCATTTGCAAGCGGTTGGCACCATTTTTGAGTGAATTGCCCAAAGTCAGATTTTTGCTGAAATTGTGACCCCGGGGCTTCAGGATTTTTTCAAAAAATCTTTTTCCGCCGGTTAAGTTGTTGAGGGCTGATTTCTTGTCCTGTGATAAAAAGCCTTCTGTTTCGACTGCCAAAGCTTTCTGGGAAGCATTTGCAAGTGATTGGCACCATTTTTGAGTGAATTGCCAAAAGTCAGATTTTTGCTGAAATTGTGACCCCGCTTTTCTGCCGCTTAAGTTGTTGAGGGCTGATTTCTTGTCCTGTGATAAAAAGCCTTCTGTTTCGACCGCCAAAGCTTTCAGGGGAGCATTTACAACCGGTTGGCACCATTTTTGAGTGAATTGCCGAAAGTCAGATTTTTGCTGAAATTGTGACCCCGGGGCTTAGGGATTTTTTCAAAAAAACTTTTTCTGCCGGTTAAGTTGTCAAGGGCTGATTTCTTCTTCTGTGATAATAAGCTTTCTTTTTCGACCGACAAAGGTTTCAGGGGAGCATTTGCAACCGGTTGGCACCATTTTGGAGTGAATTGCCAAAAGTCAGATTTTTGCTGAAATTGTTACCCCGGGGCTTTAGGATTTTTTCAAAAAATCTTTTTCCGCCGGTTAAGTTGTTGAGGGCTGATTTCTTGTCCTGTGATAAAAAGCCTTCTGTTTCGACCGCCAAAGCTTTCAGGGGAGCATTTGCAAGCGGTTGGCACCATTTTTGAGTGAATTACCCAAAGTCAGATTTTTGCTGAAATTGTGACTCCGGGGCTTAGGGATTTTTTCAAAAAATCTTTTTCTGCCAGTTAAGTTGTCGAGGGTTGATATCCTGTTCTTTGATAATAAGCCTTCTGTTTTGACTGACAAAGCTTTCAGGGGAGCATTTGCAACCGGTTGGCACCATTTTGGAGTGAATTTCCAAAAGTCAGATTTTTGCTGAAATTGTGACCCCGGGGCTTAAGGATTTTTTCAAAAAATCTTTTTCCGCCGGTTGAGTTGTTGAGGGCTGATTTCTTGTTCTTTGATAATAAGCCTTCTGTTTCGACTGACAAAGCTTTCAGAGGAGCATTTGCAACCGGTTGGCACCATTTTTGAGTGAATTGCCGAAAGTCAGATTTTTGCTGAAATTGTGACCCCGGGGGCTTAAGGATTTTTTCAAAAAATCTTTTTCTGCCGGTTAAGTTGTTGAGGGCTGATTTCTTCTTCTGTGATAATAAGCCTTCTGTTTCGACTGCCAAAGCTTTCAGGGAAGCATTTGCAAGTGATTGGCACCATTTTTGAGTGAATTGCCAAAAGTCAGTTTTTTGCTGAAATTGTGACCCCGGGGCTTAGGGATTTTTTCAAAAAATCTTTTTCCGCCGGTTAAGTTGTTGAGGGCTGATTTCTTGTCCTGTGATAAAAAGCCTTCTGTTTCGAACGCCAAAGCTTTCAGGGGAGCATTTGCAAGCGGTTGGCACCATTTTTGAGTGAATTACCCAAAGTCAGATTTTTGCTGAAATTGTGACCCCGGGGCTTAAGGATTTTTTCAAAAAATCTTTTTCTACCGGTTAAGTTGTTGAGGGCTGATTTCTTGTTCTTTGATAATAAGCCTTCTGTTTCGACTGACAAAGCTTTCAGAGGAGCATTTGCAACCGGTTGGCACCATTTTTGAGTGAATTGCCCAAAGTCAGATTTTTGCTGAAATTGTGACCCCCGGGTTTAAGGATTTTTTCAAAAAATCTTTTTCTGCCGCTTAAGTTGTTGAGGGCTGATTTCTTCTTCTGTGATAATAAGCCTTCTGTTTCGACTGCCAAAGCTTTCAGGGAAGCATTTGCAAGTGATTGGCACCATTTTTGAGTGAATTGCCAAAAGTCATTTTTTTGCTGAAATTGTGACCCCGGGGCTTAGGGATTTTTTCAAAAAATCTTTTTCCGCCGGTTAAGTTGTTGAGGGCTGATTTCTTGTCCTGTGATAAAAAGCCTTCTGTTTCGACCGCCAAAGCTTTCAGGGGAGCATTTGCAAGCGGTTGGCACCATTTTTGAGTGAATTGCCAAAAGGCAGATTTTTGCTGAAATTGTGACCCCGGGGCTTAGGGATTTTTTCAAAAAATCTTTTTCCGCCGGTTAAGTTGTTGAGGGCTGATTTCTTGTCCTGTGATAAAAAGCCTTTTGTTTCGACCGCCAAAGCTTTCAGGGGAGCATTTGCAAGCGGTTGGTACCATTTTTGAGTGAATTGCCAAAAGTCAGATTTTTGCTGAAATTGTGACCCCGGGGCTTAGGGATTTTTTCAAAAAATCTTTTTCCGCCGGTTAAGTTGTTGAGGGCTGATTTCTTGTCCTGTGATAAAAAGCCTTCTGTTTCGACCGCCAAAGCTTTCAGGGGAGCATTTGCAAGCGGTTGGCACCATTTTTGAGTGAATTGCCAAAAGTCAGATTTTTGCTGAAATTGTGACCCCGGGGCTTCAGGATTTTTTTTTTAAAAAAAATTTCTGCCGGTTAAGTTGTTGAGGGCTGATTTCTTCTTCTGTGATAAGAAGCCTTCTTTTTCGACTGCCAAAGCTTTCAGGGAAGCATTTGCAAGTGCTTTGCACCATTTTTGAGTGAATTGCCAATAGTCAGATTTTTGCTGAAATTGTGACCCCGGGGCTTAGGGATTTTTTCAAAAAATCTTTTTCTGCCGGTTAAGTTGTCAAGGGCTGATTTCTTGTCCTGTGATAAAAAGCCTTCTGTTTCGACCGCCAAAGCTTTCAGGGAAGCATTTACAACCGGTTGGCACCATTTTTGAGTGAATTGCCCAAAGTCAGATTTTTGCTGAAATTGTGACCCCGGGGCTTAGGGATTTTTTCAAAAAATCTTTTTCCGCCGGTTAAGTTGTTGAGGGCTGATTTCTTGTCCTGTGATAAAAATCCTTCTGTTTCGACCGCCAAAGCTTTCAGGGGAGCATTTGCAAGCGGTTGGCACCATTTTTGAGTGAATTGCCCAAAGTCAGATTTTTGCTGAAATTGTGACCCCGGGGCTTAGGGATTTTTTCAAAAAATCTTTTTCTGCCGGTTAAGTTGTCGAGGGTTGATTTCTTGTTCTGTGATAATAAGCCTTCTGTTTTGACTGACAAAGCTTTCAGGGGAGCATTTACAACCGGTTGGCACCATTTTTGAGTGAATTCCCCAAAGTCAGATTTTTGCTGAAATTGTGACCCCGGGGCTTAAGGATTTTTTCAAAAAATCTTTTTCTGCCGGTTAAGTTGTTGAGGGCTGATTTCTTGTTCTGTGATAATAAGCCTTCTGTTTCGACTGAAAAAGCTTTCAGGGGAGCATTTGCAACCGGTTGGCACCATTTTTGAGTGAATTGCCCAAAGTCAGATTTTTGCTGAAATTGTGACCCCGGGGCTTAAGGATTTTTTCAAAAAATCTTTCTTCCGCCGGTTAAGTTGTTGAGGGCTGATTTCTTGTCCTGTGATAAAAATCCTTCTGTTTCGACCGCCAAAGCTTTCAGGGGAGCATTTGCAAGCGGTTGGCACCATTTTTGAGTGAATTGCCCAAAGTCAGATTTTTGCTGAAATTGTGACCCCGGGGCTTCAGGATTTTTTCAAAAAATCTTTTTCCGCCGGTTAAGTTGTTGAGGGCTGATTTCTTGTCCTGTGATAAAAAGCCTTCTGTTTCGACTGCCAAAGCTTTCTGGGAAGCATTTGCAAGTGATTGGCACCATTTTTGAGTGAATTGCCGAAAGTCAGATTTTTGCTGAAATTGTGACCCCGGGGCTTAGGGATTTTTTCAAAAAAACTTTTTCTGCCGGTTAAGTTGTCAAGGGCTGATTTCTTCTTCTGTGATAATAAGCTTTCTTTTTCGACCGACAAAGGTTTCAGGGGAGCATTTGCAACCGGTTGGCACCATTTTGGAGTGAATTGCCAAAAGTCAGATTTTTGCTGAAATTGTTACCCCGGGGCTTTAGGATTTTTTCAAAAAATCTTTTTCCGCCGGTTAAGTTGTTGAGGGCTGATTTCTTGTCCTGTGATAAAAAGCCTTCTGTTTCGACCGCCAAAGCTTTCAGGGGAGCATTTGCAAGCGGTTGGCACCATTTTTGAGTGAATTACCCAAAGTCAGATTTTTGCTGAAATTGTGACCCCGGGGCTTAGGGATTTTTTCAAAAAATCTTTTTCTGCCAGTTAAGTTGTCGAGGGTTGATATCCTGTTCTTTGATAATAAGCCTTCTGTTTTGACTGACAAAGCTTTCAGGGGAGCATTTGCAACCGGTTGGCACCATTTTGGAGTGAATTTCCAAAAGTCAGATTTTTGCTGAAATTGTGACCCCGGGGCTTAAGGATTTTTTCAAAAAATCTTTTTCTGCCGGTTGAGTTGTTGAGGGCTGATTTCTTGTTCTTTGATAATAAGCCTTCTGTTTCGACTGACAAAGCTTTCAGAGGAGCATTTGCAACCGGTTGGCACCATTTTTGAGTGAATTGCCAAAAGTCAGTTAAATGCTGAAATTGTGACCCCGGGGCTTAGGGATTTTTTCAAAAAATCTTTTTCCGCCGGTTAAGTTGTTGAGGGCTGATTTCTTGTCCTGTGATAAAAAGCCTTCTGTTTCGACCGCCAAAGCTTTCAGGGGAGCATTTGCAAGCGGTTGGCACCATTTTTGAGTGAATTGCCAAAAGTCAGATTTTTGCTGAAATTGTGACCCCGGGGCTTAGGGATTTTTTCAAAAAACCTTTTTCCGCCGGTTAAGTTGTTGAGGGCTGATTTCTTGTCCTGTGATAAAAAGCCTTTTGTTTCGACCGCCAAAGCTTTCAGGGGAGCATTTGCAAGCGGTTGGTACCATTTTTGAGTGAATTGCCAAAAGTCAGATTTTTGCTGAAATTGTGACCCCGGGGCTTAGGGATTTTTTCAAAAAATCTTTTTCCGCCGGTTAAGTTGTTGAGGGCTGATTTCTTGTCCTGTGATAAAAAGCCTTCTGTTTCGACCGCCAAAGCTTTCAGGGCAGCATTTGCAAGCGGTTGGCACCATTTTTGAGTGAATTGCCAAAAGTCAGATTTTTGCTGAAATTGTGACCCCGGGGCTTCAGGATTTTTTTTTAAAAAAAAATTTCTGCCGGTTAAGTTGTTGAGGGCTGATTTCTTCTTCTGTGATAAGAAGCCTTCTTTTTCGACTGCCAAAGCTTTCAGGGAAGCATTTGCAAGTGATTTGCACCATTTTTGAGTGAATTGCCAAAAGTCAGATTTTTGCTGAAATTGTGACCCCGGGGCTTAGGGATTTTTTCAAAAAATCTTTTTCCGCCGGTTACGTTGTCAAGGGCTGATTTCTTGTCCTGTGATAAAAAGCCTTCTGTTTCGACCGCCAAAGCTTTCAGGGGACCACTTGCAAGCAGTTGGTACCATTTTTGAGTGAATTGCCAAAAGTCAGATTTTTGCTGAAATTGTGACCCCGGGGCTTAGGGATTTTTTCAAAAAATCTTTTTCCGCCGGTTAAGTTGTTGAGGGCTGATTTCTTGTCCTGTGATAAAAATCCTTCTGTTTCGACCGGCAAAGCTTTCAGGGGAGCATTTGCAAGCGGTTGGCACCATTTTTGAGTGAATTGCCCAAAGTCAGATTTTTCCTGAAATTGTGACCCCGGGGCTTAGGGATTTTTTCAAAAAATCTTTTTCTGCCGGTTAAGTTGTCGAGGGTTGATATCCTGTTCTTTGATAATAAGCCTTCTGTTTTGACTGACAAAGCTTTCAGGGGAGCATTTGCAACCGGTTGGCACCATTTTGGAGTGAATTTCCAAAAGTCAGATTTTTGCTGAAATTGTGACCCCGGGGCTTAAGGATTTTTTCAAAAAATCTTTTTCTGCCGGTTAAGTTGTTGAGGGCTGATTTCTTGTTCTGTGATAATAAGCCTTCTGTTTCGACTGACAAAGCTTTCAGAGGAGCATTTGCAACCGGTTGGCACCATTTTTGAGTGTATTGCCAAAAGTCAGATTTTTGCTGAAATTGTGACCCCCGGGTTTAAGGATTTTTTCAAAAAATCTTTTTCTGCCGGTTAAGTTGTTGAGGGCTGATTTCTTCTTCTGTGATAATAAGCCTTCTGTTTCGACTGCCAAAGCTTTCAGGGAAGCATTTGCAAGTTATTGGCACCATTTTTGAGTGAATTGCCAAAAGTCAGATTTTTGCTGAAATTGTGACCCCGGGGCTTAGGGATTTTTTCAAAAAATCTTTTTCCGCCGGTTAAGTTGTTGAGGGCTGATTTCTTGTCCTGTGATAAAAAGCCTTCTGTTTCGACCGCCAAAGCTTTCAGGGGAGCATTTACAACCGGTTGGCACCATTTTTGAGTGAATTGCCGAAAGTCAGATTTTTGCTGAAATTGTGACCCTGGGGCTTAGGGATTTTTTCAAAAAATCTTTTTCCGCCGGTTAAGTTGTTGAGGGCTGATTTCTTGTCCTGTGATAAAAAGCCTTTTGTTTCGACCGCCAAAGCTTTCAGGGGAGCATTTGCAAGCGGTTGGTACCATTTTTGAGTGAATTGCCAAAAGTCAGATTTTTGCTGAAATTGTGACCCCGGGGCTTAGGGATTTTTTCAAAAAATCTTTTTCCGCCGGTTAAGTTGTTGAGGGCTGATTTCTTGTCCTGTGATAAAAAGCCTTCTGTTTCGACCGCCAAAGCTTTCAGGGGAGCATTTGCAAGCGGTTGGCACCATTTTTGAGTGAATTGCCAAAAGTCAGATTTTTGCTGAAATTGTGACCCCGGGGCTTCAGGATTTTTTCAAAAAAAAAATTTCTGCTGGTTAAGTTGTTGAGGGCTGATTTCTTCTTCTGTGATAAGAAGCCTTCTTTTTCGACTGCCAAAGCTTTCAGGGAAGCATTTGCAAGTGATTTGCACCATTTTTGAGTGAATTGCCAAAAGTCAGATTTTTGCTGAAATTGTGACCCCGGGGCTTAGGGATTTTTTAAAAAAATCTTTTTCCGCCGGTTACGTTGTCAAGGGCTGATTTCTTGTCCTGTGATAAAAAGCCTTCTGTTTCGACCGCCAAAGCTTTCAGGGGACCACTTGCAAGCAGTTGGTACCATTTTTGAGTGAATTGCCAAAAGTCAGATTTTTGCTGAAATTGTGACCCCGGGGCTTAGGGATTTTTTCAAAAAATCTTTTTCCGCCGGTTAAGTTGTTGAGGGCTGATTTCTTGTCCTGTGATAAAAATCCTTCTGTTTCGACCGCCAAAGCTTTCAGGGGAGCATTTGCAAGCGGTTGGCACCATTTTGGAGTGAATTGCCCAAAGTCAGATTTTTGCTGAAATTGTGACCCCGGGGCTTAGGGATTTTTTCAAAAAATCTTTTTCTGCCGGTTAAGTTGTCGAGGGTTGATTTCTTGTTCTGTGATAATAAGCCTTCTGTTTTGACTGACAAAGCTTTCAGGGGAGCATTTACAACCGGTTGGCACCATTTTTGAGTGAATTGCCCAAAGTCAGATTTTTGCTGAAATTGTGACCCAGGGGCTTGAGGATTTTTTCAAAAAATCTTTTTCTGCCGGTTAAGTTCTTGAGGGCTGATTTCTTCTTCTGTGATAATAAGCCTTCTGTTTCGACTGCCAAAGCTTTCAGGGAAGCATTTGCAAGTGATTGGCACCATTTTTGAGTGAATTGCCAAAAGTCAGATTTTTGCTGAAATTGTGACCCCGGGGCTTAGGGATTTTTTCAAAAAATCTTTTTCCGCCGGTTAAGTTGTTGAGGGCTGATTTCTTGTCCTGTGATAAAAAGCCTTCTGTTTCGACCGCCAAAGCTTTCAGGGGAGCATTTACAACCGGTTGGCACCATTTTGGAGTGAATTGCCAAAAGTCAGATTTTTGCTGAAATTGTGACCCCGGGCTTAAGGATTTTTTTCAAAAAATCTTTTTCTGCCGGTTAAGTTGTTGAGGGCTGATTTCTTCTTCTGTGATAATAAGTCTTCTGTTTCGACTGCCAAAGCTTTCAGGGAAGCATTTGCAAGTGATTGGCACCATTTTTGAGTGAATTGCCAAAAGTCAGTTTTTTGCTGAAATTGTGACCCCGGGGCTTAGGGATTTTTTCAAAAAATCTTTTTCTGCCGGTTAAGTTGTTGAGGGCTGATTTCTTGTCCTGTGATAAAAAGCCTTTTGTTTCGACCGCCAAAGCTTTCAGGGGAGCATTTGCAAGCGGTTGGCACCATTTTGGAGTGAATTGCCAAAAGTCAGATTTTTGCTGAAATTGTGACCCCGGGGCTTAAGGATTTTTTCAAAAAATCTTTTTCCGCCGGTTAAGTTGTTGAGGGCTGATTTCTTGTCCTGTGATAAAAAGCCTTCTGTTTCGACCGCCAAAGCTTTCAGGGGAGCATTTGCAAGCGGTTGGCACCATTTTTGAGTGAATTACCCAAAGTCAGATTTTTGCTGAAATTGTGACCCCGGGGCTTAGGGATTTTTTCAAAAAATCTTTTTCTGCCAGTTAAGTTGTCGAGGGCTGATTTCTTCTTCTGTGATAATAAGCCTTCTGTTTCGACCGCCAAAGCTTTCAGGGGAGCATTTGCAACCGGTTGGCACCATTTTGGAGTGAATTTCCAAAAGTCAGATTTTTGCTGAAATTGTGACCCCGGGCCTTAAGGATTTTTTCAAAAAATCTTTTTCTGCCGGTTAAGTTGTTGAGGGCTGATTTCTTGTTCTTTGATAATAAGCCTTCTGTTTCGACTGACAAAGCTTTCAGAAGAGCATTTGCAAGTGATTGGCACCATTTTTGAGTGAATTGCCAAAAGTCAGTTTTTTGCTGAAATTGTGACCCCGGGGCTTAGGGATTTTTTCAAAAAATCTTTTTCCGCCGGTTAAGTTGTTGAGGGCTGATTTCTTGTCCTGTGATAAAAAGCCTTCTGTTTCGACCGCCAAAGCTTTCAGGGGAGCATTTGCAAGCGGTTGGCACCATTTTTGAGTGAATTGCCAAAAGTCAGATTTTTGCTGAAATTGTGACCCCGGGGCTTAGGGATTTTTTCAAAAAATCTTTTTCCGCCAGTTAAGTTGTTGAGGGCTGATTTCTTGTCCTGTGATAAAAAGCCTTTTGTTTCGACCGCCAAAGCTTTCAGGGGAGCATTTGCAAGCGGTTGGTACCATTTTTGAGTGAATTGCCAAAAGTCAGATTTTTGCTGAAATTGTGACCCCGGGGCTTAGGGATTTTTTCAAAAAATCTTTTTCCGCCGGTTAAGTTGTTGAGGGCTGATTTCTTGTCCTGTGATAAAAAGCCTTCTGTTTCGACCGCCAAAGCTTTCAGGGCAGCATTTGCAAGCGGTTGGCACCATTTTTGAGTGAATTGCCAAAAGTCAGATTTTTGCTGAAATTGTGACCCCGGGGCTTCAGGATTTTTTTTTAAAAAAAATTTCTGCCGGTTAAGTTGTTGAGGGCTGATTTCTTCTTCTGTGATAAGAAGCCTTCTTTTTCGACTGCCAAAGCTTTCAGGGAAGCATTTGCAAGTGATTTGCACCATTTTTGAGTGAATTGCCAAAAGTCAGATTTTTGCTGAAATTGTGACCCCGGGGCTTAGGGATTTTTTCAAAAAATCTTTTTCCGCCGGTTACGTTGTCAAGGGCTGATTTCTTGTCCTGTGATAAAAAGCCTTCTGTTTCGACCGCCAAAGCTTTCAGGGGACCACTTGCAAGCAGTTGGTACCATTTTTGAGTGAATTGCCAAAAGTCAGATTTTTGCTGAAATTGTGACTCCGGGGCTTAGGGATTTTTTCAAAAAATCTTTTTCCGCCGGTTAAGTTGTTGAGGGCTGATTTCTTGTCCTGTGATAAAAATCCTTCTGTTTCGACCGCCAAAGCTTTCAGGGGAGCATTTGCAAGCGGTTGGCACCATTTTTGAGTGAATTGCCCAAAGTCAGATTTTTGCTGAAATTGTGACCCCGGGGCTTAGGGATTTTTTCAAAAAATCTTTTTCCGCCGGTTATGTTGTTGAGGGCTGATTTCTTGTCCTGTGATAAAAAGCCTTCTGTTTTGACTGACAAAGCTTTCAGGGTGGCATTTGCAACCGGTTGGCACCATTTTGGAGTGAATTTCCAAAAGTCAGATTTTTGCTGAAATTGTGACCCCGGGGCTTAAGGATTTTTTCAAAAAATCTTTTTCTGCCGGTTAAGTTGTCGAGCGCTGATATCCTGTTCTTTGATAATAAGCCTTCTGTTTTGACTGACAAAGCTTTCAGGGGAGCATTTGCAACCGGTTGGCACCATTTTTGAGTGAATTGCCCAAAGTCAGATTTTTGCTGAAATTGTGACCCCGGGGCTTCAGGATTTTTTCAAAAAATCTTTTTCCGCCGGTTAAGTTGTTGAGGGCTGATTTCTTGTCCTGTGATAAAAAGCCTTCTGTTTCGACTGCCAAAGCTTTCTGGGAAGCATTTGCAAGTGATTGGCACCATTTTTGAGTGAATTGCCAAAAGTCAGATTTTTGCTGAAATTGTGACCCCGGGGCTTAGGGATTTTTTCAAAAAATCTTTTTCCGCCGGTTAAGTTGTTGAGGGCTGATTTCTTGTCCTGTGATAAAAAGCCTTCTGTTTCGACCGCCAAAGCTTTCAGGGGAGCATTTACAACCGGTTGGCACCATTTTTGAGTGAATTGCCGAAAGTCAGATTTTTGCTGAAATTGTGACCCCGGGGCTTAGGGATTTTTTCAAAAAAACTTTTTCTGCCGGTTAAGTTGTCAAGGGCTGATTTCTTCTTCTGTGATAATAAGCTTTCTTTTTCGACCGACAAAGGTTTCAGGGGAGCATTTGCAACCGGTTGGCACCATTTTGGAGTGAATTGCCAAAAGTCAGATTTTTGCTGAAATTGTGACCCCGGGGCTTAAGGATTTTTTTCAAAAAATCTTTTTCTGCCGGTTAAGTTGTTGAGGGCTGATTTCTTGTCCTGTGATAAAAAGTCTTCTGTTTCGACTGACAAAGGTTTCAGGGGAGCATTTGCAACCGGTTGGCACCATTTTTGAGTGAATTGCCCAAAGTCAGATTTTTGCTGAAATTGTGACCCCGGGGCTTAGGGATTTTTTCAAAAAATCTTTTTCCGCCGGTTAAGTTGTTGAGGGCTGATTTCTTGTCCTGTGATAATAAGCCTTCTGTTTCGACCGCCAAAGCTTTCAGGGGAGCATTTGCAAGCGGTTGGCACCATTTTTGAGTGAATTGCCCAAAGTCAGATTTTTGCTGAAATTGTGACCCCCGGGTTTAAGGATTTTTTCAAAAAATCTTTTTCTGCCGCTTAAGTTGTTGAGGGCTGATTTCTTCTTCTGTGATAATAAGCCTTCTGTTTCGACTGCCAAAGCTTTCAGGGAAGCATTTGCAAGTGATTGGCACCATTTTTGAGTGAATTGCCAAAAGTCAGTTTTTTGCTGAAATTGTGACCCCGGGGCTTAGGGATTTTTTCAAAAAATCTTTTTCCGCCGGTTAAGTTGTTGAGGGCTGATTTCTTGTCCTGTGATAAAAAGCCTTCTGTTTCGACCGCCAAAGCTTTCAGGGGAGCATTTGCAAGCGGTTGGCACCATTTTTGAGTGAATTGCCAAAAGTCAGATTTTTGCTGAAATTGTGACCCCGGGGCTTAGGGATTTTTTCAAAAAATCTTTTTCCGCCGGTTAAGTTGTTGAGGGCTGATTTCTTGTCCTGTGATAAAAAGCCTTTTGTTTCGACCGCCAAAGCTTTCAGGGGAGCATTTGCAAGCGGTTGGTACCATTTTTGAGTGAATTGCCAAAAGTCAGATTTTTGCTGAAATTGTGACCCCGGGGCTTAGGGATTTTTTCAAAAAATCTTTTTCCGCCGGTTAAGTTGTTGAGGGCTGATTTCTTGTCCTGTGATAAAAAGCCTTCTGTTTCGACCGCCAAAGCTTTCAGGGGAGCATTTGCAAGCGGTTGGCACCATTTTTGAGTGAATTGCCCAAAGTCAGATTTTTGCTGAAATTGTGACCCCGGGGCTTAGGGATTTTTTCAAAAAATCTTTTTCTGCCGGTTAAGTTGTCAAGGGTTGATTTCTTGTTCTGTGATAATAAGCCTTCTGTTTTGACTGACAAAGCTTTCAGGGGAGCATTTACAACCGGTTGGCACCATTTTTGAGTGAATTGCCCAAAGTCAGATTTTTGCTGAAATTGTGACCCAGGGGCTTGAGGATTTTTTCAAAAAATCTTTTTCTGCCGGTTAAGTTCTTGAGGGCTGATTTCTTCTTCTGTGATAATAAGCCTTCTGTTTCGACTGCCAAAGCTTTCAGGGAAGCATTTGCAAGTGATTGGCACCATTTTTGAGTGAATTGCCAAAAGTCAGATTTTTGCTGAAATTGTGACCCCGGGGCTTAGGGATTTTTTCAAAAAATCTTTTTCCGCCGGTTAAGTTGTTGAGGGCTGATTTCTTGTCCTGTGATAAAAAGCCTTCTGTTTCGACCGCCAAAGCTTTCAGGGGAGCATGTACAACCGGTTGGCACCATTTTGGAGTGAATTGCCAAAAGTCAGATTTTTGCTGAAATTGTGACCCCGGGGCTTAAGGATTTTTTTCAAAAAATCTTTTTCTGCCGGTTAAGTTGTTGAGGGCTGATTTCTTGTCCTGTGATAAAAAGCCTTCTGTTTCGACTGACAAAGCTTTCAGGGGAGCATTTGCAACCGGTTGGCACCATTTTTGAGTGAATTGCCCAAAGTCAGATTTTTGCTGAAATTGTGACCCCGGGGCTTAGGGATTTTTTCAAAAAATCTTTTTCCGCCGGTTAAGTTGTTGAGGGCTGATTTCTTGTCCTGTGATAAAAAGCCTTCTGTTTCGACCGCCAAAGCTTTCAGGGGAGCATTTGCAACCGGTTGGCACCATTTTTGAGTGAATTGCCCAAAGTCAGATTTTTGCTGAAATTGTGACCCCGGGGGCTTAAGGATTTTATCAAAAAATCTTTTTCTGCCGGTTAAGTTGTTGAGGGCTGATTTCTTCTTCTGTGATAATAAGCCTTCTGTTTCGACTGCCAAAGCTTTCAGGGAAGCATTTGCAAGTGATTGGCACCATTTTTGAGTGAATTGCCAAAAGTCAGTTTTTTCCTGAAATTGTGACCCCGGGGCTTAGGGATTTTTTCAAAAAATCTTTTTCCGCCGGTTAAGTTGTTGAGGGCTGATTTCTTGTCCTGTGATAAAAAGCCTTCTGTTTCGAACGCCAAAGCTTTCAGGGGAGCATTTGCAAGCGGTTGGCACCATTTTTGAGTGAATTACCCAAAGTCAGATTTTTGCTGAAATTGTGACCCCGGGGCTTAAGGATTTTTTCAAACAAATCTTTTTCTACCGGTTAAGTTGTTGAGGGCTGATTTCTTGTTCTTTGATAATAAGCCTTCTGTTTCGACTGACAAAGCTTTCAGAGGAGCATTTGCAACCGGTTGGCACCATTTTTGAGTGAATTGCCCAAAGTCAGATTTTTGCTGAAATTGTGACCCCCGGGTTTAAGGATTTTTTCAAAAAATCTTTTTCTGCCGCTTAAGTTGTTGAGGGCTGATTTCTTCTTCTGTGATAATAAGCCTTCTGTTTCGACTGCCAAAGCTTTCAGGGAAGCATTTGCAAGTGATTGGCACCATTTTTGAGTGAATTGCCAAAAGTCAGTTTTTTGCTGAAATTGTGACCCCGGGGCTTAGGGATTTTTTCAAAAAATCTTTTTCCGCCGGTTAAGTTGTTGAGGGCTGATTTCTTCTTCTGTGATAAGAAGCCTTCTTTTTCGACTGCCAAAGCTTTCAGGGAAGCATTTGCAAGTGCTTTGCACCATTTTTGAGTGAATTGCCAAAAGTCAGATTTTTGCTGAAATTGTGACCCCGGGGCTTAGGGATTTTTTCAAAAAATCTTTTTCTGCCGGTTAAGTTGTCAAGGGCTGATTTCTTGTCCTGTGATAAAAAGCCTTCTGTTTCGACCGCCAAAGCTTTCAGGGAAGCATTTACAACCGGTTGGCACCATTTTTGAGTGAATTGCCCAAAGTCAGATTTTTGCTGAAATTGTGACCCCGGGGCTTAGGGATTTTTTCAAAAAATCTTTTTCCGCCGGTTAAGTTGTTGAGGGCTGATTTCTTGTCCTGTGATAAAAATCCTTCTGTTTCGACCGCCAAAGCTTTCAGGGGAGCATTTGCAACCGGTTGGCACCATTTTTGAGTGAATTGCCCAAAGTCAGATTTTTGCTGAAATTGTGACCCCGGGGCTTAGGGATTTTTTCAAAAAATCTTTTTCTGCCGGTTAAGTTGTCGAGGGTTGATTTCTTTTTCTGTGATAATAAGCCTTCTGTTTTGACTGACAAAGCTTTCAGGGGAGCATTTACAACCGGTTGGCACCATTTTTGAGTGAATTCCCCAAAGTCAGATTTTTGCTGAAATTGTGACCCCGGGGCTTAAGGATTTTTTCAAAAAATCTTTTTCTGCCGGTTAAGTTGTTGAGGGCTGATTTCTTGTTCTGTGATAATAAGCCTTCTGTTTCGACTGAAAAAGCTTTCAGGGGAGCATTTGCAACCGGTTGGCACCATTTTTGAGTGAATTGCCCAAAGTCAGATTTTTGCTGAAATTGTGACCCCGGGGCTTAAGGATTTTTTCAAAAAATCTTTTTTCCGCCGGTTAAGTTGTTGAGGGCTGATTTCTTGTCCTGTGATATAAATCCTTCTGTTTCGACCGCCAAAGCTTTCAGGGGAGCATTTGCAAGCGGTTGGCACCATTTTTGAGTGAATTGCCCAAAGTCAGATTTTTGCTGAAATTGTGACCCCGGGGCTTCAGGATTTTTTCAAAAAATCTTTTTCCGCCGGTTAAGTTGTTGAGGGCTGATTTCTTGTCCTGTGATAAAAAGCCTTCTGTTTCGACTGCCAAAGCTTTCTGGGAAGCATTTGCAAGTGATTGGCACCATTTTTGAGTGAATTGCCAAAAGTCTGATTTTTGCTGAAATTGTGACCCCGCTTTTCTGCCGCTTAAGTTGTTGAGGGCTGATTTCTTGTCCTGTGATAAAAAGCCTTCTGTTTCGACCGCCAAAGCTTTCAGGGGAGCATTTACAACCGGTTGGCACCATTTTTGAGTGAATTGCCGAAAGTCAGATTTTTGCTGAAATTGTGACCCCGGGGCTTAGGGATTTTTTCAAAAAAACTTTTTCTGCCGGTTAAGTTGTCAAGGGCTGATTTCTTCTTCTGTGATAATAAGCTTTCTTTTTCGACCGACAAAGGTTTCAGGGGAGCATTTGCAACCGGTTGGCACCATTTTGGAGTGAATTGCCAAAAGTCAGATTTTTGCTGAAATTGTTACCCCGGGGCTTTAGGATTTTTTCAAAAAATCTTTTTCCGCCGGTTAAGTTGTTGAGGGCTGATTTCTTGTCCTGTGATAAAAAGCCTTCTGTTTCGACCGCCAAAGCTTTCAGGGGAGCATTTGCAAGCGGTTGGCACCATTTTTGAGTGAATTACCCAAAGTCAGATTTTTGCTGAAATTGTGACTCCGGGGCTTAGGGATTTTTTCAAAAAATCTTTTTCTGCCAGTTAAGTTGTCGAGGGTTGATATCCTGTTCTTTGATAATAAGCCTTCTGTTTTGACTGACAAAGCTTTCAGGGGAGCATTTGCAACCAGTTGGCACCATTTTGGAGTGAATTTCCAAAAGTCAGATTTTTGCTGAAATTGTGACCCCGGGGCTTAAGGATTTTTTCAAAAAATCTTTTTCCGCCGGTTGAGTTGTTGAGGGCTGATTTCTTGTTCTTTGATAATAAGCCTTCTGTTTCGACTGACAAAGCTTTCAGAGGAGCATTTGCAACCGGTTGGCACCATTTTTGAGTGAATTGCCCAAAGTCAGATTTTTGCTGAAATTGTGACCCCGGGGGCTTAAGGATTTTTTCAAAAAATATTTTTCTGCCGGTTAAGTTGTTGAGGGCTGATTTCTTCTTCTGTGATAATAAGCCTTCTGTTTCGACTGCCAAAGCTTTCAGGGAAGCATTTGCAAGTGATTGGCACCATTTTTGAGTGAATTGCCAAAAGTCAGTTTTTTGCTGAAATTGTGACCCCGGGGCTTAGGGATTTTTTCAAAAAATCTTTTTCCGCCGGTTAAGTTGTTGAGGGCTGATTTCTTGTCCTGTGATAAAAAGCCTTCTGTTTCGAACGCCAAAGCTTTCAGGGGAGCATTTGCAAGCGGTTGGCACCATTTTTGAGTGAATTACCCAAAGTCAGATTTTTGCTGAAATTGTGACCCCGGGGCTTAAGGATTTTTTCAAAAAATCTTTTTCTACCGGTTAAGTTGTTGAGGGCTGATTTCTTGTTCTTTGATAATAAGCCTTCTGTTTCGACTGACAAAGCTTTCAGAGGAGCATTTGCAACCGGTTGGCACCATTTTTGAGTGAATTGCCCAAAGTCAGATTTTTGCTGAAATTGTGACCCCCGGGTTTAAGGATTTTTTCAAAAAATCTTTTTCTGCCGCTTAAGTTGTTGAGGGCTGATTTCTTCTTCTGTGATAATAAGCCTTCTGTTTCGACTGCCAAAGCTTTCAGGGAAGCATTTGCAAGTGATTGGCACCATTTTTGAGTGAATTGCCAAAAGTCATTTTTTTGCTGAAATTGTGACCCCGGGGCTTAGGGATTTTTTCAAAAAATCTTTTTCCGCCGGTTAAGTTGTTGAGGGCTGATTTCTTGTCCTGTGATAAAAAGCCTTCTGTTTCGACCGCCAAAGCTTTCAGGGGAGCATTTGCAAGCGGTTGGCACCATTTTTGAGTGAATTGCCAAAAGTCAGATTTTTGCTGAAATTGTGACCCCGGGGCTTAGGGATTTTTTCAAAAAATCTTTTTCCGCCGGTTAAGTTGTTGAGGGCTGATTTCTTGTCCTGTGATAAAAAGCCTTTTGTTTCGACCGCCAAAGCTTTCAGGGGAGCATTTGCAAGCGGTTGGTACCATTTTTGAGTGAATTGCCAAAAGTCAGATTTTTGCTGAAATTGTGACCCCGGGGCTTAGGGATTTTTTCAAAAAATCTTTTTCCGCCGGTTAAGTTGTTGAGGGCTGATTTCTTGTCCTGTGATAAAAAGCCTTCTGTTTCGACCGCCAAAGCTTTCAAGGGAGCATTTGCAAGCGGTTGGCACCATTTTTGAGTGAATTGCCAAAACTCAGATTTATGCTGAAATTGTGACCCCGGGGCTTCAGGATTTTTTCAAAAAAAAAATTTCTACCGGTTAAGTTGTTGAGGGCTGATTTCTTCTTCTGTGATAAGAAGCCTTCTTTTTCGACTGCCAAAGCTTTCAGGGAAGCATTTGCAAGTGATTTGCACCATTTTTGAGTGAATTACCAAAAGTCAGATTTTTGCTGAAATTGTGACCCCGGGCTTAGGGATTTTTTCAAAAAATCTTTTTCTGCCGGTTACGTTGTCAAGGGCTGATTTCTTGTCCTGTGATAAAAAGCCTTCTGTTTCGACCGCCAAAGCTTTCAGGGGACCACTTGCAAGCAGTTGGTACCATTTTTGAGTGAATTGCCAAAAGTCAGATTTTTGCTGAAATTGTGACCCCGGGGCTTAGGGATTTTTTCAAAAAATCTTTTTCTGCCGGTTAAGTTGTTGAGGGCTGATTTCTTGTTCTTTGATAATAAGCCTTCTGTTTCGACTGACAAAGCTTTCAGAGGAGCATTTGCAACCGGTTGGCACCATTTTTGAGTGAATTGCCCAAAGTCAGATTTTTGCTGAAATTGTGACCCCGGGGCTTAAGGATTTTTTCAAAAAATCTTTTTCTGCCGGTTAAGTTGTTGAGGGCTGATTTCTTGTTCTTTGATAATAAGCCTTCTGTTTCGACTGACAAAGCTTTCAGAGGAGCATTTGCAACCGGTTGGCACCATTTTTGAGTGAATTGCCCAAAGTCAGATTTTTGCTGAAATTGTGACCCCCGGGTTTAAGGATTTTTTCAAAAAATCTTTTTCTGCCGCTTAAGTTGTTGAGGGCTGATTTCTTCTTCTGTGATAATAAGCCTTCTGTTTCGACTGCCAAAGCTTTCAGGGAAGCATTTGCAAGTGATTGGCACCATTTTTGAGTGAATTGCCAAAAGTCAGTTTTTTGCTGAAATTGTGACCCCGGGGCTTAGGGATTTTTTCAAAAAATCTTTTTCCGCCGGTTAAGTTGTTGAGGGCTGATTTCTTGTCCTGTGATAAAAAGCCTTCTGTTTCGACCGCCAAAGCTTTCAGGGGAGCATTTGCAAGCGGTTGGCACCATTTTTGAGTGAATTGCCAAAAGTCAGATTTTTGCTGAAATTGTGACCCCGGGGCTTAGGGATTTTTTCAAAAAATCTTTTTCCGCCGGTTAAGTTGTTGAGGGCTGATTTCTTGTCCTGTGATAAAAAGCCTTTTGTTTCGACCGCCAAAGCTTTCAGGGGAGCATTTGCAAGCGGTTGGTACCATTTTTGAGTGAATTGCCAAAAGTCAGATTTTTGCTGAAATTGTGACCCCGGGGCTTAGGGATTTTTTCAAAAAATCTTTTTCCGCCGGTTAAGTTGTTGAGGGCTGATTTCTTGTCCTGTGATAAAAAGCCTTCTGTTTCGACCGCCAAAGCTTTCAGGGGAGCATTTGCAAGCGGTTGGCACCATTTTTGAGTGAATTGCCGAAAGTCAGATTTTTGCTGAAATTGTGACCCCGGGCCTTAGGGATTTTTTCAAAAAATCTTTTTCTGCCGGTTAAGTTGTCAAGGGTTGATTTCTTGTTCTGTGATAATAAGCCTTCTGTTTTGACTGACAAAGCTTTCAGGGGAGCATTTACAACCGGTTGGCACCATTTTTGAGTGAATTGCCCAAAGTCAGATTTTTGCTGAAATTGTGACCCAGGGGCTTGAGGATTTTTTCAAAAAATCTTTTTCTGCCGGTTAAGTTCTTGAGGGCTGATTTCTTCTTCTGTGATAATAAGCCTTCTGTTTCGACTGCCAAAGCTTTCAGGGAAGCATTTGCAAGTGATTGGCACCATTTTTGAGTGAATTGCCAAAAGTCAGATTTTTGCTGAAATTGTGACCCCGGGGCTTAGGGATTTTTTCAAAAAATCTTTTTCCGCCGGTTAAGTTGTTGAGGGCTGATTTCTTGTCCTGTGATAAAAAGCCTTCTGTTTCGACCGCCAAAGCTTTCAGGGGAGCATGTACAACCGGTTGGCACCATTTTGGAGTGAATTGCCAAAAGTCAGATTTTTGCTGAAATTGTGACCCCGGGGCTTAAGGATTTTTTTCAAAAAATCTTTTTCTGCCGGTTAAGTTGTTGAGGGCTGATTTCTTGTCCTGTGATAAAAAGCCTTCTGTTTCGACTGACAAAGCTTTCAGGGGAGCATTTGCAACCGGTTGGCACCATTTTTGAGTGAATTGCCCAAAGTCAGATTTTTGCTGAAATTGTGACCCCGGGGCTTAGGGATTTTTTCAAAAAATCTTTTTCCGCCGGTTAAGTTGTTGAGGGCTGATTTCTTGTCCTGTGATAAAAAGCCTTCTGTTTCGACCGCCAAAGCTTTCAGGGGAGCATTTGCAACCGGTTGGCACCATTTTTGAGTGAATTGCCCAAAGTCAGATTTTTGCTGAAATTGTGACCCCGGGGGCTTAAGGATTTTATCAAAAAATCTTTTTCTGCCGGTTAAGTTGTTGAGGGCTGATTTCTTCTTCTGTGATAATAAGCCTTCTGTTTCGACTGCCAAAGCTTTCAGGGAAGCATTTGCAAGTGATTGGCACCATTTTTGAGTGAATTGCCAAAAGTCAGTTTTTTCCTGAAATTGTGACCCCGGGGCTTAGGGATTTTTTCAAAAAATCTTTTTCCGCCGGTTAAGTTGTTGAGGGCTGATTTCTTGTCCTGTGATAAAAAGCCTTCTGTTTCGAACGCCAAAGCTTTCAGGGGAGCATTTGCAAGCGGTTGGCACCATTTTTGAGTGAATTACCCAAAGTCAGATTTTTGCTGAAATTGTGACCCCGGGGCTTAAGGATTTTTTCAAACAAATCTTTTTCTACCGGTTAAGTTGTTGAGGGCTGATTTCTTGTTCTTTGATAATAAGCCTTCTGTTTCGACTGACAAAGCTTTCAGAGGAGCATTTGCAACCGTTGGCACCATTTTTGAGTGAATTGCCCAAAGTCAGATTTTTGCTGAAATTGTGACCCCCGGGTTTAAGGATTTTTTCAAAAAATCTTTTTCTGCCGCTTAAGTTGTTGAGGGCTGATTTCTTCTTCTGTGATAATAAGCCTTCTGTTTCGACTGCCAAAGCTTTCAGGGAAGCATTTGCAAGTGATTGGCACCATTTTTGAGTGAATTGCCAAAAGTCAGTTTTTTGCTGAAATTGTGACCCCGGGGCTTAGGGATTTTTTCAAAAATCTTTTTCCGCCGGTTAAGTTGTTGAGGGCTGATTTCTTGTCCTGTGATAAAAAGCCTTCTGTTTCGACCGCCAAAGCTTTCAGGGGAGCATTTGCAAGCGGTTGGCACCATTTTTGAGTGAATTGCCAAAAGTCAGATTTTTGCTGAAATTGTGACCCCGGGGCTTAGGGATTTTTTCAAAAAATCTTTTTCCGCCGGTTAAGTTGTTGAGGGCTGATTTCTTGTCCTGTGATAAAAAGCCTTTTGTTTCAACCGCCAAAGCTTTCAGGGGAGCATTTGCAAGCGGTTGGTACCATTTTTGAGTGAATTGCCAAAAGTCAGATTTTTGCTGAAATTGTGACCCCGGGGCTTAGGGATTTTTTCAAAAAATCTTTTTCCGCCGGTTAAGTTGTTGAGGGCTGATTTCTTGTCCTGTGATAAAAAGCCTTCTGTTTCGACCGCCAAAGCTTTCAGGGGAGCATTTGCAAGCGGTTGGCACCATTTTTGAGTGAATTGCCAAAAGTCAGATTTTTGCTGAAATTGTGACCCCGGGGCTTCAGGATTTTTTTTAAAAAAAAAATTTCTGCCGGTTAAGTTGTTGAGGGCTGATTTCTTCTTCTGTGATAAGAAGCCTTCTTTTTCGACTGCCAAAGCTTTCAGGGAAGCATTTGCAAGTGCTTTGCACCATTTTTGAGTGAATTGCCAAAAGTCAGATTTTTGCTGAAATTGTGACCCTGGGGCTTAGGGATTTTTTCAAAAAATCTTTTTCTGCCGGTTAAGTTGTCAAGGGCTGATTTCTTGTCCTGTGATAAAAAGCCTTCTGTTTCGACCGCCAAAGCTTTCAGGGAAGCATTTACAACCGGTTGGCACCATTTTTGAGTGAATTGCCCAAAGTCAGATTTTTGCTGAAATTGTGACCCCG
This sequence comes from Podarcis tiliguerta, assembly GCF_965153285.1. NCBI lineage: Eukaryota > Metazoa > Chordata > Lepidosauria > Squamata > Lacertidae > Podarcis > Podarcis tiliguerta. The sequence goes on along the minus strand of NC_139543.1, from coordinate 13,870,001 downwards.
GGGCTTAGGGAAAAAATCTTTTTCCGCCGGTTAAGTTGTTGAGGGCTGATTTCTTGTCCTGTGATAAAAATCCTTCTGTTTCGACCGCCAAAGCTTTCAGGGGAGCATTTGCAACCGGTTGGCACCATTTTTGAGTGAATTGCCCAAAGTCAGATTTTTGCTGAAATTGTGACCCCGGGGCTTAGGGATTTTTTCAAAAAATCTTTTTCTGCCGGTTAAGTTGTCGAGGGTTGATTTCTTTTTCTGTGATAATAAGCCTTCTGTTTTGACTGACAAAGCTTTCAGGGGAGCATTTACAACCGGTTGGCACCATTTTTGAGTGAATTCCCCAAAGTCAGATTTTTGCTGAAATTGTGACCCCGGGGCTTAAGGATTTTTTCAAAAAATCTTTTTCTGCCGGTTAAGTTGTTGAGGGCTGATTTCTTGTTCTGTGATAATAAGCCTTCTGTTTCGACTGAAAAAGCTTTCAGGGGAGCATTTGCAACCGGTTGGCACCATTTTTGAGTGAATTGCCCAAAGTCAGATTTTTGCTGAAATTGTGACCCCGGGGCTTAAGGATTTTTTCAAAAAATCTTTTTTCCGCCGGTTAAGTTGTTGAGGGCTGATTTCTTGTCCTGTGATATAAATCCTTCTGTTTCGACCGCCAAAGCTTTCAGGGGAGCATTTGCAAGCGGTTGGCACCATTTTTGAGTGAATTGCCCAAAGTCAGATTTTTGCTGAAATTGTGACCCCGGGGCTTCAGGATTTTTTCAAAAAATCTTTTTCCGCCGGTTAAGTTGTTGAGGGCTGATTTCTTGTCCTGTGATAAAAAGCCTTCTGTTTCGACTGCCAAAGCTTTCTGGGAAGCATTTGCAAGTGATTGGCACCATTTTTGAGTGAATTGCCAAAAGTCTGATTTTTGCTGAAATTGTGACCCCGCTTTTCTGCCGCTTAAGTTGTTGAGGGCTGATTTCTTGTCCTGTGATAAAAAGCCTTCTGTTTCGACCGCCAAAGCTTTCAGGGGAGCATTTACAACCGGTTGGCACCATTTTTGAGTGAATTGCCGAAAGTCAGATTTTTGCTGAAATTGTGACCCCGGGGCTTAGGGATTTTTTCAAAAAAACTTTTTCTGCCGGTTAAGTTGTCAAGGGCTGATTTCTTCTTCTGTGATAATAAGCTTTCTTTTTCGACCGACAAAGGTTTCAGGGGAGCATTTGCAACCGGTTGGCACCATTTTGGAGTGAATTGCCAAAAGTCAGATTTTTGCTGAAATTGTTACCCCGGGGCTTTAGGATTTTTTCAAAAAATCTTTTTCCGCCGGTTAAGTTGTTGAGGGGCTGATTTCTTGTCCTGTGATAAAAAGCCTTCTGTTTCGACCGCCAAAGCTTTCAGGGGAGCATTTGCAAGCGGTTGGCACCATTTTTGAGTGAATTACCCAAAGTCAGATTTTTGCTGAAATTGTGACTCCGGGGCTTAGGGATTTTTTCAAAAAATCTTTTTCTGCCAGTTAAGTTGTCGAGGGTTGATATCCTGTTCTTTGATAATAAGCCTTCTGTTTTGACTGACAAAGCTTTCAGGGGAGCATTTGCAACCGGTTGGCACCATTTTGGAGTGAATTTCCAAAAGTCAGATTTTTGCTGAAATTGTGACCCCGGGGCTTAAGGATTTTTTCAAAAAATCTTTTTCCGCCGGTTGAGTTGTTGAGGGCTGATTTCTTGTTCTTTGATAATAAGCCTTCTGTTTCGACTGACAAAGCTTTCAGAGGAGCATTTGCAACCGGTTGGCACCATTTTTGAGTGAATTGCCCAAAGTCAGATTTTTGCTGAAATTGTGACCCCGGGGGCTTAAGGATTTTTTCAAAAAATATTTTTCTGCCGGTTAAGTTGTTGAGGGCTGATTTCTTCTTCTGTGATAATAAGCCTTCTGTTTCGACTGCCAAAGCTTTCAGGGAAGCATTTGCAAGTGATTGGCACCATTTTTGAGTGAATTGCCAAAAGTCAGTTTTTTGCTGAAATTGTGACCCCGGGGCTTAGGGATTTTTTCAAAAAATCTTTTTCCGCCGGTTAAGTTGTTGAGGGCTGATTTCTTGTCCTGTGATAAAAAGCCTTCTGTTTCGAACGCCAAAGCTTTCAGGGGAGCATTTGCAAGCGGTTGGCACCATTTTTGAGTGAATTACCCAAAGTCAGATTTTTGCTGAAATTGTGACCCCGGGGCTTAAGGATTTTTTCAAAAAAATCTTTTTCTACCGGTTAAGTTGTTGAGGGCTGATTTCTTGTTCTTTGATAATAAGCCTTCTGTTTCGACTGACAAAGCTTTCAGAGGAGCATTTGCAACCGGTTGGCACCATTTTTGAGTGAATTGCCCAAAGTCAGATTTTTGCTGAAATTGTGACCCCCGGGTTTAAGGATTTTTTCAAAAAATCTTTTTCTGCCGCTTAAGTTGTTGAGGGCTGATTTCTTCTTCTGTGATAATAAGCCTTCTGTTTCGACTGCCAAAGCTTTCAGGGAAGCATTTGCAAGTGATTGGCACCATTTTTGAGTGAATTGCCAAAAGTCATTTTTTTGCTGAAATTGTGACCCCGGGGCTTAGGGATTTTTTCAAAAAATCTTTTTCCGCCGGTTAAGTTGTTGAGGGCTGATTTCTTGTCCTGTGATAAAAAGCCTTTTGTTTCGACCGCCAAAGCTTTCAGGGGAGCATTTGCAAGCGGTTGGTACCATTTTTGAGTGAATTGCCAAAAGTCAGATTTTTGCTGAAATTGTGACCCCGGGGCTTAGGGATTTTTTCAAAAATCTTTTTCCGCCGGTTAAGTTGTTGAGGGCTGATTTCTTGTCCTGTGATAAAAAGCCTTCTGTTTCGACCGCCAAAGCTTTCAGGGGAGCATTTGCAAGCGGTTGGCACCATTTTTGAGTGAATTGCCAAAAGTCAGATTTTTGCTGAAATTGTGACCCCGGGGCTTCAGGATTTTTTTTTTAAAAAAAAATTTCTGCCGGTTAAGTTGTTGAGGGCTGATTTCTTCTTCTGTGATAAGAAGCCTTCTTTTTCGACTGCCAAAGCTTTCAGGGAAGCATTTGCAAGTGCTTTGCACCATTTTTGAGTGAATTGCCAAAAGTCAGATTTTTGCTGAAATTGTGACCCCGGGGCTTAGGGATTTTTTCAAAAAAATCTTTTTCTGCCGGTTAAGTTGTCAAGGGCTGATTTCTTGTCCTGTGATAAAAAGCCTTCTGTTTCGACCGCCAAAGCTTTCAGGGAAGCATTTACAACCGGTTGGCACCATTTTTGAGTGAATTGCCCAAAGTCAGATTTTTGCTGAAATTGTGACCCCGGGGCTTAGGGATTTTTTCAAAAAATCTTTTTCCGCCGGTTAAGTTGTTGAGGGCTGATTTCTTGTCCTGTGATAAAAATCCTTCTGTTTCGACCGCCAAAGCTTTCAGGGGAGCATTTGCAAGCGGTTGGCACCATTTTTGAGTGAATTGCCCAAAGTCAGATTTTTGCTGAAATTGTGACCCCGGGGCTTAGGGATTTTTTCAAAAAATCTTTTTCTGCCGGTTAAGTTGTCGAGGGTTGATTTCTTGTTCTGTGATAATAAGCCTTCTGTTTTGACTGACAAAGCTTTCAGGGGAGCATTTACAACCGGTTGGCACCATTTTTGAGTGAATTCCCCAAAGTCAGATTTTTGCTGAAATTGTGACCCCGGGGCTTAAGGATTTTTTCAAAAAATCTTTTTCCGCCGGTTGAGTTGTTGAGGGCTGATTTCTTGTTCTTTGATAATAAGCCTTCTGTTTCGACTGACAAAGCTTTCAGAGGAGCATTTGCAACCGGTTGGCACCATTTTTGAGTGAATTGCCCAAAGTCAGATTTTTGCTGAAATTGTGACCCCGGGGGCTTAAGGATTTTTTCAAAAAATCTTTTTCTGCCGGTTAAGTTGTTGAGGGCTGATTTCTTCTTCTGTGATAATAAGCCTTCTGTTTCGACTGCCAAAGCTTTCAGGGAAGCATTTGCAAGTGATTGGCACCATTTTTGAGTGAATTGCCAAAAGTCAGTTTTTTGCTGAAATTGTGACCCCGGGGCTTAGGGATTTTTTCAAAAAATCTTTTTCCGCCGGTTAAGTTGTTGAGGGCTGATTTCTTGTCCTGTGATAAAAAGCCTTCTGTTTCGAACGCCAAAGCTTTCAGGGGAGCATTTGCAAGCGGTTGGCACCATTTTTGAGTGAATTACCCAAAGTCAGATTTTTGCTGAAATTGTGACCCCGGGGCTTAAGGATTTTTTCAAAAAATCTTTTTCTACCGGTTAAGTTGTTGAGGGCTGATTTCTTGTTCTTTGATAATAAGCCTTCTGTTTCGACTGACAAAGCTTTCAGAGGAGCATTTGCAACCGGTTGGCACCATTTTTGAGTGAATTGCCCAAAGTCAGATTTTTGCTGAAATTGTGACCCCCGGGTTTAAGGATTTTTTCAAAAAATCTTTTTCTGCCGCTTAAGTTGTTGAGGGCTGATTTCTTCTTCTGTGATAATAAGCCTTCTGTTTCGACTGCCAAAGCTTTCAGGGAAGCATTTGCAAGTGATTGGCACCATTTTTGAGTGAATTGCCAAAAGTCATTTTTTTGCTGAAATTGTGACCCCGGGGCTTAGGGATTTTTTCAAAAAATCTTTTTCCGCCGGTTAAGTTGTTGAGGGCTGATTTCTTGTCCTGTGATAAAAAGCCTTCTGTTTCGACCGCCAAAGCTTTCAGGGGAGCATTTGCAAGCGGTTGGCACCATTTTTGAGTGAATTGCCAAAAGTCAGATTTTTGCTGAAATTGTGACCCCGGGGCTTAGGGATTTTTTCAAAAAATCTTTTTCCGCCGGTTAAGTTGTTGAGGGCTGATTTCTTGTCCTGTGATAAAAAGCCTTTTGTTTCGACCGCCAAAGCTTTCAGGGGAGCATTTGCAAGCGGTTGGTACCATTTTTGAGTGAATTGCCAAAAGTCAGATTTTTGCTGAAATTGTGACCCCGGGGCTTAGGGATTTTTTCAAAAAATCTTTTTCCGCCGGTTAAGTTGTTGAGGGCTGATTTCTTGTCCTGTGATAAAAAGCCTTCTGTTTCGACCGCCAAAGCTTTCAGGGGAGCATTTGCAAGCGGTTGGCACCATTTTTGAGTGAATTGCCAAAAGTCAGATTTTTGCTGAAATTGTGACCCCGGGGCTTCAGGATTTTTTTTTAAAAAAAAATTTCTGCCGGTTAAGTTGTTGAGGGCTGATTTCTTCTTCTGTGATAAGAAGCCTTCTTTTTCGACTGCCAAAGCTTTCAGGGAAGCATTTGCAAGTGCTTTGCACCATTTTTGAGTGAATTGCCAAAAGTCAGATTTTTGCTGAAATTGTGACCCCGGGGCTTAGGGATTTTTTCAAAAAATCTTTTTCTGCCGGTTAAGTTGTCAAGGGCTGATTTCTTGTCCTGTGATAAAAAGCCTTCTGTTTCGACCGCCAAAGCTTTCAGGGAAGCATTTACAACCGGTTGGCACCATTTTTGAGTGAATTGCCCAAAGTCAGATTTTTGCTGAAATTGTGACCCCGGGGCTTAGGGATTTTTTCAAAAAATCTTTTTCCGCCGGTTAAGTTGTTGAGGGCTGATTTCTTGTCCTGTGATAAAAATCCTTCTGTTTCGACCGCCAAAGCTTTCAGGGGAGCATTTGCAAGCGGTTGGCACCATTTTTGAGTGAATTGCCCAAAGTCAGATTTTTGCTGAAATTGTGACCCCGGGGCTTAGGGATTTTTTCAAAAAATCTTTTTCTGCCGGTTAAGTTGTCGAGGGTTGATTTCTTGTTCTGTGATAATAAGCCTTCTGTTTTGACTGACAAAGCTTTCAGGGGAGCATTTACAACCGGTTGGCACCATTTTTGAGTGAATTCCCCAAAGTCAGATTTTTGCTGAAATTGTGACCCCGGGGCTTAAGGATTTTTTCAAAAAATCTTTTTCTGCCGGTTAAGTTGTTGAGGGCTGATTTCTTGTTCTGTGATAATAAGCCTTCTGTTTCGACTGAAAAAGCTTTCAGGGGAGCATTTGCAACCGGTTGGCACCATTTTTGAGTGAATTGCCCAAAGTCAGATTTTTGCTGAAATTGTGACCCCGGGGCTTAAGGATTTTTTCAAAAAATCTTTTTTCCGCCGGTTAAGTTGTTGAGGGCTGATTTCTTGTCCTGTGATATAAATCCTTCTGTTTCGACCGCCAAAGCTTTCAGGGGAGCATTTGCAAGCGGTTGGCACCATTTTTGAGTGAATTGCCCAAAGTCAGATTTTTGCTGAAATTGTGACCCCGGGGCTTCAGGATTTTTTCAAAAAATCTTTTTCCGCCGGTTAAGTTGTTGAGGGCTGATTTCTTGTCCTGTGATAAAAAGCCTTCTGTTTCGACTGCCAAAGCTTTCTGGGAAGCATTTGCAAGTGATTGGCACCATTTTTGAGTGAATTGCCAAAAGTCAGATTTTTGCTGAAATTGTGACCCCGCTTTTCTGCCGCTTAAGTTGTTGAGGGCTGATTTCTTGTCCTGTGATAAAAAGCCTTCTGTTTCGACCGCCAAAGCTTTCAGGGGAGCATTTACAACCGGTTGGCACCATTTTTGAGTGAATTGCCGAAAGTCAGATTTTTGCTGAAATTGTGACCCCGGGGCTTAGGGATTTTTTCAAAAAAACTTTTTCTGCCGGTTAAGTTGTCAAGGGCTGATTTCTTCTTCTGTGATAATAAGCTTTCTTTTTCGACCGACAAAGGTTTCAGGGGAGCATTTGCAACCGGTTGGCACCATTTTGGAGTGAATTGCCAAAAGTCAGATTTTTGCTGAAATTGTTACCCCGGGGCTTTAGGATTTTTTCAAAAAATCTTTTTCCGCCGGTTAAGTTGTTGAGGGCTGATTTCTTGTCCTGTGATAAAAAGCCTTCTGTTTCGACCGCCAAAGCTTTCAGGGGAGCATTTGCAAGCGGTTGGCACCATTTTTGAGTGAATTACCCAAAGTCAGATTTTTGCTGAAATTGTGACTCCGGGGCTTAGGGATTTTTTCAAAAAATCTTTTTCTGCCAGTTAAGTTGTCGAGGGTTGATATCCTGTTCTTTGATAATAAGCCTTCTGTTTTGACTGACAAAGCTTTCAGGGGAGCATTTGCAACCGGTTGGCACCATTTTGGAGTGAATTTCCAAAAGTCAGATTTTTGCTGAAATTGTGACCCCGGGGCTTAAGGATTTTTTCAAAAAATCTTTTTCCGCCGGTTGAGTTGTTGAGGGCTGATTTCTTGTTCTTTGATAATAAGCCTTCTGTTTCGACTGACAAAGCTTTCAGAGGAGCATTTGCAACCGGTTGGCACCATTTTTGAGTGAATTGCCGAAAGTCAGATTTTTGCTGAAATTGTGACCCCGGGGGCTTAAGGATTTTTTCAAAAAATCTTTTTCTGCCGGTTAAGTTGTTGAGGGCTGATTTCTTCTTCTGTGATAATAAGCCTTCTGTTTCGACTGCCAAAGCTTTCAGGGAAGCATTTGCAAGTGATTGGCACCATTTTTGAGTGAATTGCCAAAAGTCAGTTTTTTGCTGAAATTGTGACCCCGGGGCTTAGGGATTTTTTCAAAAAATCTTTTTCCGCCGGTTAAGTTGTTGAGGGCTGATTTCTTGTCCTGTGATAAAAAGCCTTCTGTTTCGAACGCCAAAGCTTTCAGGGGAGCATTTGCAAGCGGTTGGCACCATTTTTGAGTGAATTACCCAAAGTCAGATTTTTGCTGAAATTGTGACCCCGGGGCTTAAGGATTTTTTCAAAAAATCTTTTTCTACCGGTTAAGTTGTTGAGGGCTGATTTCTTGTTCTTTGATAATAAGCCTTCTGTTTCGACTGACAAAGCTTTCAGAGGAGCATTTGCAACCGGTTGGCACCATTTTTGAGTGAATTGCCCAAAGTCAGATTTTTGCTGAAATTGTGACCCCCGGGTTTAAGGATTTTTTCAAAAAATCTTTTTCTGCCGCTTAAGTTGTTGAGGGCTGATTTCTTCTTCTGTGATAATAAGCCTTCTGTTTCGACTGCCAAAGCTTTCAGGGAAGCATTTGCAAGTGATTGGCACCATTTTTGAGTGAATTGCCAAAAGTCATTTTTTTGCTGAAATTGTGACCCCGGGGCTTAGGGATTTTTTCAAAAAATCTTTTTCCGCCGGTTAAGTTGTTGAGGGCTGATTTCTTGTCCTGTGATAAAAAGCCTTCTGTTTCGACCGCCAAAGCTTTCAGGGGAGCATTTGCAAGCGGTTGGCACCATTTTTGAGTGAATTGCCAAAAGGCAGATTTTTGCTGAAATTGTGACCCCGGGGCTTAGGGATTTTTTCAAAAAATCTTTTTCCGCCGGTTAAGTTGTTGAGGGCTGATTTCTTGTCCTGTGATAAAAAGCCTTTTGTTTCGACCGCCAAAGCTTTCAGGGGAGCATTTGCAAGCGGTTGGTACCATTTTTGAGTGAATTGCCAAAAGTCAGATTTTTGCTGAAATTGTGACCCCGGGGCTTAGGGATTTTTTCAAAAAATCTTTTTCCGCCGGTTAAGTTGTTGAGGGCTGATTTCTTGTCCTGTGATAAAAAGCCTTCTGTTTCGACCGCCAAAGCTTTCAGGGGAGCATTTGCAAGCGGTTGGCACCATTTTTGAGTGAATTGCCAAAAGTCAGATTTTTGCTGAAATTGTGACCCCGGGGCTTCAGGATTTTTTTTTTAAAAAAAATTTCTGCCGGTTAAGTTGTTGAGGGCTGATTTCTTCTTCTGTGATAAGAAGCCTTCTTTTTCGACTGCCAAAGCTTTCAGGGAAGCATTTGCAAGTGCTTTGCACCATTTTTGAGTGAATTGCCAATAGTCAGATTTTTGCTGAAATTGTGACCCCGGGGCTTAGGGATTTTTTCAAAAAATCTTTTTCTGCCGGTTAAGTTGTCAAGGGCTGATTTCTTGTCCTGTGATAAAAAGCCTTCTGTTTCGACCGCCAAAGCTTTCAGGGAAGCATTTACAACCGGTTGGCACCATTTTTGAGTGAATTGCCCAAAGTCAGATTTTTGCTGAAATTGTGACCCCGGGGCTTAGGGATTTTTTCAAAAAATCTTTTTCCGCCGGTTAAGTTGTTGAGGGCTGATTTCTTGTCCTGTGATAAAAATCCTTCTGTTTCGACCGCCAAAGCTTTCAGGGGAGCATTTGCAAGCGGTTGGCACCATTTTTGAGTGAATTGCCCAAAGTCAGATTTTTGCTGAAATTGTGACCCCGGGGCTTAGGGATTTTTTCAAAAAATCTTTTTCTGCCGGTTAAGTTGTCGAGGGTTGATTTCTTGTTCTGTGATAATAAGCCTTCTGTTTTGACTGACAAAGCTTTCAGGGGAGCATTTACAACCGGTTGGCACCATTTTTGAGTGAATTCCCCAAAGTCAGATTTTTGCTGAAATTGTGACCCCGGGGCTTAAGGATTTTTTCAAAAAATCTTTTTCTGCCGGTTAAGTTGTTGAGGGCTGATTTCTTGTTCTGTGATAATAAGCCTTCTGTTTCGACTGAAAAAGCTTTCAGGGGAGCATTTGCAACCGGTTGGCACCATTTTTGAGTGAATTGCCCAAAGTCAGATTTTTGCTGAAATTGTGACCCCGGGGCTTAAGGATTTTTTCAAAAAATCTTTCTTCCGCCGGTTAAGTTGTTGAGGGCTGATTTCTTGTCCTGTGATAAAAATCCTTCTGTTTCGACCGCCAAAGCTTTCAGGGGAGCATTTGCAAGCGGTTGGCACCATTTTTGAGTGAATTGCCCAAAGTCAGATTTTTGCTGAAATTGTGACCCCGGGGCTTCAGGATTTTTTCAAAAAATCTTTTTCCGCCGGTTAAGTTGTTGAGGGCTGATTTCTTGTCCTGTGATAAAAAGCCTTCTGTTTCGACTGCCAAAGCTTTCTGGGAAGCATTTGCAAGTGATTGGCACCATTTTTGAGTGAATTGCCGAAAGTCAGATTTTTGCTGAAATTGTGACCCCGGGGCTTAGGGATTTTTTCAAAAAAACTTTTTCTGCCGGTTAAGTTGTCAAGGGCTGATTTCTTCTTCTGTGATAATAAGCTTTCTTTTTCGACCGACAAAGGTTTCAGGGGAGCATTTGCAACCGGTTGGCACCATTTTGGAGTGAATTGCCAAAAGTCAGATTTTTGCTGAAATTGTTACCCCGGGGCTTTAGGATTTTTTCAAAAAATCTTTTTCCGCCGGTTAAGTTGTTGAGGGCTGATTTCTTGTCCTGTGATAAAAAGCCTTCTGTTTCGACCGCCAAAGCTTTCAGGGGAGCATTTGCAAGCGGTTGGCACCATTTTTGAGTGAATTACCCAAAGTCAGATTTTTGCTGAAATTGTGACCCCGGGGCTTAGGGATTTTTTCAAAAAATCTTTTTCTGCCAGTTAAGTTGTCGAGGGTTGATATCCTGTTCTTTGATAATAAGCCTTCTGTTTTGACTGACAAAGCTTTCAGGGGAGCATTTGCAACCGGTTGGCACCATTTTGGAGTGAATTTCCAAAAGTCAGATTTTTGCTGAAATTGTGACCCCGGGGCTTAAGGATTTTTTCAAAAAATCTTTTTCTGCCGGTTGAGTTGTTGAGGGCTGATTTCTTGTTCTTTGATAATAAGCCTTCTGTTTCGACTGACAAAGCTTTCAGAGGAGCATTTGCAACCGGTTGGCACCATTTTTGAGTGAATTGCCAAAAGTCAGTTAAATGCTGAAATTGTGACCCCGGGGCTTAGGGATTTTTTCAAAAAATCTTTTTCCGCCGGTTAAGTTGTTGAGGGCTGATTTCTTGTCCTGTGATAAAAAGCCTTCTGTTTCGACCGCCAAAGCTTTCAGGGGAGCATTTGCAAGCGGTTGGCACCATTTTTGAGTGAATTGCCAAAAGTCAGATTTTTGCTGAAATTGTGACCCCGGGGCTTAGGGATTTTTTCAAAAAACCTTTTTCCGCCGGTTAAGTTGTTGAGGGCTGATTTCTTGTCCTGTGATAAAAAGCCTTTTGTTTCGACCGCCAAAGCTTTCAGGGGAGCATTTGCAAGCGGTTGGTACCATTTTTGAGTGAATTGCCAAAAGTCAGATTTTTGCTGAAATTGTGACCCCGGGGCTTAGGGATTTTTTCAAAAAATCTTTTTCCGCCGGTTAAGTTGTTGAGGGCTGATTTCTTGTCCTGTGATAAAAAGCCTTCTGTTTCGACCGCCAAAGCTTTCAGGGCAGCATTTGCAAGCGGTTGGCACCATTTTTGAGTGAATTGCCAAAAGTCAGATTTTTGCTGAAATTGTGACCCCGGGGCTTCAGGATTTTTTTTTAAAAAAAAATTTCTGCCGGTTAAGTTGTTGAGGGCTGATTTCTTCTTCTGTGATAAGAAGCCTTCTTTTTCGACTGCCAAAGCTTTCAGGGAAGCATTTGCAAGTGATTTGCACCATTTTTGAGTGAATTGCCAAAAGTCAGATTTTTGCTGAAATTGTGACCCCGGGGCTTAGGGATTTTTTCAAAAAATCTTTTTCCGCCGGTTACGTTGTCAAGGGCTGATTTCTTGTCCTGTGATAAAAAGCCTTCTGTTTCGACCGCCAAAGCTTTCAGGGGACCACTTGCAAGCAGTTGGTACCATTTTTGAGTGAATTGCCAAAAGTCAGATTTTTGCTGAAATTGTGACCCCGGGGCTTAGGGATTTTTTCAAAAAATCTTTTTCCGCCGGTTAAGTTGTTGAGGGCTGATTTCTTGTCCTGTGATAAAAATCCTTCTGTTTCGACCGGCAAAGCTTTCAGGGGAGCATTTGCAAGCGGTTGGCACCATTTTTGAGTGAATTGCCCAAAGTCAGATTTTTCCTGAAATTGTGACCCCGGGGCTTAGGGATTTTTTCAAAAAATCTTTTTCTGCCGGTTAAGTTGTCGAGGGTTGATATCCTGTTCTTTGATAATAAGCCTTCTGTTTTGACTGACAAAGCTTTCAGGGGAGCATTTGCAACCGGTTGGCACCATTTTGGAGTGAATTTCCAAAAGTCAGATTTTTGCTGAAATTGTGACCCCGGGGCTTAAGGATTTTTTCAAAAAATCTTTTTCTGCCGGTTAAGTTGTTGAGGGCTGATTTCTTGTTCTGTGATAATAAGCCTTCTGTTTCGACTGACAAAGCTTTCAGAGGAGCATTTGCAACCGGTTGGCACCATTTTTGAGTGTATTGCCAAAAGTCAGATTTTTGCTGAAATTGTGACCCCCGGGTTTAAGGATTTTTTCAAAAAATCTTTTTCTGCCGGTTAAGTTGTTGAGGGCTGATTTCTTCTTCTGTGATAATAAGCCTTCTGTTTCGACTGCCAAAGCTTTCAGGGAAGCATTTGCAAGTTATTGGCACCATTTTTGAGTGAATTGCCAAAAGTCAGATTTTTGCTGAAATTGTGACCCCGGGGCTTAGGGATTTTTTCAAAAAATCTTTTTCCGCCGGTTAAGTTGTTGAGGGCTGATTTCTTGTCCTGTGATAAAAAGCCTTCTGTTTCGACCGCCAAAGCTTTCAGGGGAGCATTTACAACCGGTTGGCACCATTTTTGAGTGAATTGCCGAAAGTCAGATTTTTGCTGAAATTGTGACCCTGGGGCTTAGGGATTTTTTCAAAAAATCTTTTTCCGCCGGTTAAGTTGTTGAGGGCTGATTTCTTGTCCTGTGATAAAAAGCCTTTTGTTTCGACCGCCAAAGCTTTCAGGGGAGCATTTGCAAGCGGTTGGTACCATTTTTGAGTGAATTGCCAAAAGTCAGATTTTTGCTGAAATTGTGACCCCGGGGCTTAGGGATTTTTTCAAAAAATCTTTTTCCGCCGGTTAAGTTGTTGAGGGCTGATTTCTTGTCCTGTGATAAAAAGCCTTCTGTTTCGACCGCCAAAGCTTTCAGGGGAGCATTTGCAAGCGGTTGGCACCATTTTTGAGTGAATTGCCAAAAGTCAGATTTTTGCTGAAATTGTGACCCCGGGGCTTCAGGATTTTTTCAAAAAAAAAATTTCTGCTGGTTAAGTTGTTGAGGGCTGATTTCTTCTTCTGTGATAAGAAGCCTTCTTTTTCGACTGCCAAAGCTTTCAGGGAAGCATTTGCAAGTGATTTGCACCATTTTTGAGTGAATTGCCAAAAGTCAGATTTTTGCTGAAATTGTGACCCCGGGGCTTAGGGATTTTTTAAAAAAATCTTTTTCCGCCGGTTACGTTGTCAAGGGCTGATTTCTTGTCCTGTGATAAAAAGCCTTCTGTTTCGACCGCCAAAGCTTTCAGGGGACCACTTGCAAGCAGTTGGTACCATTTTTGAGTGAATTGCCAAAAGTCAGATTTTTGCTGAAATTGTGACCCCGGGGCTTAGGGATTTTTTCAAAAAATCTTTTTCCGCCGGTTAAGTTGTTGAGGGCTGATTTCTTGTCCTGTGATAAAAATCCTTCTGTTTCGACCGCCAAAGCTTTCAGGGGAGCATTTGCAAGCGGTTGGCACCATTTTTGAGTGAATTGCCCAAAGTCAGATTTTTGCTGAAATTGTGACCCCGGGGCTTAGGGATTTTTTCAAAAAATCTTTTTCTGCCGGTTAAGTTGTCGAGGGTTGATTTCTTGTTCTGTGATAATAAGCCTTCTGTTTTGACTGACAAAGCTTTCAGGGGAGCATTTACAACCGGTTGGCACCATTTTTGAGTGAATTGCCCAAAGTCAGATTTTTGCTGAAATTGTGACCCAGGGGCTTGAGGATTTTTTCAAAAAATCTTTTTCTGCCGGTTAAGTTCTTGAGGGCTGATTTCTTCTTCTGTGATAATAAGCCTTCTGTTTTGACTGCCAAAGCTTTCAGGGAAGCATTTGCAAGTGATTGGCACCATTTTTGAGTGAATTGCCAAAAGTCAGATTTTTGCTGAAATTGTGACCCCGGGGCTTAGGGATTTTTTCAAAAAATCTTTTTCTGCCGGTTAAGTTGTCGAGGGTAGATTTCTTGTTCTGTGACAATAAGCCTTCTGTTTTGACTGACAAAGCTTTCAGGGGAGCATTTGCAACCGGTTGGCACCATTTTTGAGTGAATTGCCAAAAGTCAGATTTTTGCTGAAATTGTGACCCCGGGGCTTAAGGATTTTTTCAAAAAATCTTTTTCTGCCGGTTAAGTTGTTGAGGGCTGATTTCTTGTTCTGTGATAATAAGCCTTTTGTTTCGACTGAAAAAGCTTTCAGGGGAGCATTTGCAACCGGTTGGCACCATTTTTGAGTGAATTGCCCAAAGTCAGATTTTTGCTGAAATTGTGACCCCAGGGCTTAAGGATTTTTTCAAAAAATCTTTTTCCGCCGGTTAAGTTGTTGAGGGCTGATTTCTTGTCCTGTGATAAAAATCCTTCTGTTTCGACCGCCAAAGCTTTCAGGGGAGCATTTGCAAGCGGTTGGCACCATTTTTGAGTGAATTGCCCAAAGTCAGATTTTTGCTGAAATTGTGACCCCGGGGCTTAGGGATTTTTTCAAAAAATCTTTTTCTGCCGGTTAAGTTGTCGAGGGTAGATTTCTTGTTCTGTGACAATAAGCCTTCTGTTTTGACTGACAAAGCTTTCAGGGGAGCATTTGCAACCGGTTGGCACCATTTTTGAGTGAATTGCCAAAAGTCAGATTTTTGCTGAAATTGTGACCCCGGGGCTTAAGGATTTTTTCAAAAAATCTTTTTCTGCCGGTTAAGTTGTTGAGGGCTGATTTCTTGTCCTGTGATAAAAATCCTTCTGTTTCGACCGCCAAAGCTTTCAGGGGAGCATTTGCAAGCGGTTGGCACCATTTTTGAGTGAATTGCCCAAAGTCAGATTTTTGCTGAAATTGTGACCCCGGGGCTTAGGGATTTTTTCAAAAAATCTTTTTCCGCCGGTTAAGTTGTTGAGGGCTGATTTCTTGTCCTGTGATAAAAAGCCTTCTGTTTCGACCGCCAAAGCTTTCAGGGGAGCATTTACAACCGGTTGGCACCATTTTTGAGTGAATTGCCCAAAGTCAGATTTTTGCTGAAATTGTGACGCCGGGGCTTAGGGATTTTTTCAAAAAATCTTTTTCTGCCGGTTAAGTTGTTGAGGGCTGATATCTTGTCCTGTGATAAAAAGCCTTCTGTTTCGACCGCCAAAGCTTTCAGGGGAGCATTTGCAAGCGGTTGGTACCATTTTGGAGTGAATTGCCAAAAGTCAGATTTTTGCTGAAATTGTGACCCCGGGGCTTAAGGATTTTTTTCAAAAAATCTTTTTCTGCCGGTTAAGTTGTTGAGGGCTGATTTCTTGTCCTGTGATAAAAAGCCTTCTGTTTCGACTGACAAAGCTTTCAGGGGAGCATTTGCAACCGGTTGGCACCATTTTTGAGTGAATTGCCAAAAGTCAGATTTTTGCTGAAATTGTGACCCCGGGGCTTAAGGATTTTTTCAAAAAATCTTTTTCTGCCGGTTAAGTTGTTGAGGGCTGATTTCTTGTTCTGTGATAATAAGCCTTTTGTTTCGACTGAAAAAGCTTTCAGGGGAGCATTTGCAACCGGTTGGCACCATTTTTGAGTGAATTGCCCAAAGTCAGATTTTTGCTGAAATTGTGACCCCGGGGCTTAGGGATTTTTTCAAAAAATCTTTTTCTGCCGGTTAAGTTGTTGAGGGCTGATTTCTTGTCCTGTGATAAAAAGCCTTCTGTTTCGACCGCCAAAGCTTTCAGGGGAGCATTTACAACCGGTTGGCACCATTTTTGAGTGAATTGCCCAAAGTCAGATTTTTGATGAAATTGTGACCCCGGGGCTTAGGGATTTTTTCAAAAAATCTTTTTCTGCCGGTTAAGTTGTTGAGGGCTGATTTCTTGTCCTGTGATAAAAAGCCTTCTGTTTCGACTGACAAAGCTTTCAGGGGAGCATTTGCAACCGGTTGGCACCATTTTGGAGTGAATTGCCCAAAGTCAGATTTTTGCTGAAATTGTGACCCCGGGGCTTAGGGATTTTTTCAAAAAATCTTTTTCCGCCGGTTAAGTTGTTGAGGGCTGATTTCTTGTCCTGTGATAAAAAGCCTTCTGTTTCGACCGCCAAAGCTTTCAGGGGAGCATTTACAACCGGTTGGCACCATTTTGGAGTGAATTGCCCAAAGTCAGATTTTTGCTGAAATTGTGACCCCGGGGCTTAGGGATTTTTTCAAAAAATCTTTTTCTGCCGGTTAAGTTGTCGAGGGTAGATTTCTTGTTCTGTGACAATAAGCCTTCTGTTTTGACTGACAAAGCTTTCAGGGGAGCATTTGCAACCGGTTGGCACCATTTTTGAGTGAATTGCCAAAAGTCAGATTTTTGCTGAAATTGTGACCCCGGGGCTTAAGGATTTTTTCAAAAAATCTTTTTCTGCCGGTTAAGTTGTTGAGGGCTGATTTCTTGTTCTGTGATAATAAGCCTTTTGTTTCGACTGAAAAAGCTTTCAGGGGAGCATTTGCAACCGGTTGGCACCATTTTTGAGTGAATTGCCCAAAGTCAGATTTTTGCTGAAATTGTGACCCCGGGGCTTAGGGATTTTTTCAAAAAATCTTTTTCTGCCGGTTAAGTTGTTGAGGGCTGATATCTTGTCCTGTGATAAAAAGCCTTCTGTTTCGACCGCCAAAGCTTTCAGGGGAGCATTTGCAAGCGGTTGGTACCATTTTGGAGTGAATTGCCAAAAGTCAGATTTTTTCTGAAATTGTGACCCCGGGGCTTAAGGATTTTTTTCAAAAAATCTTTTTCTGCCGGTTAAGTTGTTGAGGGCTGATTTCTTGTCCTGTGATAAAAAGCCTTCTGTTTCGACTGACAAAGCTTTCAGGGGAGCATTTGCAACCGGTTGGCACCATTTTTGAGTGAATTGCCCAAAATCAGATTTTTGCTGAAATTGTGACCCCGGGGCTTAGGGATTTTTTCAAAAAATCTTTTTCCGCCGGTTAAGTTGTTGAGGGCTGATTTCTTGTCCTGTTATAAAAAGCCTTTTGTTTCGACCGCCAAAGCTTTCAGGGGAGCATTTGCAAGCGGTTGGCACCATTTTTGAGTGAATTGCCCAAAGTCAGATTTTTGCTGAAATTGTGACCCCGGGGCTTAGGGATTTTTTCAAAAAATCTTTTTCTGCCGGTTAAGTTGTCGAGGGTTGATTTCCTGTTCTTTGATAATAAGCTTTCTTTTTCGACCGACAAAGGTTTCAGGGGAGCATTTGCAACCGGTTGGCACCATTTTGGAGTGAATTGCCAAAAGTCAGATTTTTGCTGAAATTGTGACCCCGGGGCTTAAGGATTTTTTTCAAAAAATCTTTTTCTGCCGGTTAAGTTGTTGAGGGCTGATTTCTTGTCCTGTGATAAAAAGTCTTCTGTTTCGACTGACAAAGGTTTCAGGGGAGCATTTGCAACCGGTTGGCACCATTTTTGAGTGAATTGCCCAAAGTCAGATTTTTGCTGAAATTGTGACCCCGGGGCTTAGGGATTTTTTCAAAAAATCTTTTTCCGCCGGTTAAGTTGTTGAGGGCTGATTTCTTGTCCTGTGATAATAAGCCTTCTGTTTCGACCGCCAAAGCTTTCAGGGGAGCATTTGCAAGCGGTTGGCACCATTTTTGAGTGAATTGCCAAAAGTCAGATTTTTGCTGAAATTGTGACCCCGGGGCTTAGGAATTTTTTCAAAAAATCTTTTTCCGCCGGTTAAGTTGCTGAGGGCTGATTTCTTGTCCTGTGATAAAAAGCCTTTTGTTTCGACCGCCAAAGCTTTCAGGGGAGCATTTGCAAGCGGTTGGTACCATTTTTGAGTGAATTGCCAAAAGTCAGATTTTTGCTGAAATTGTGACCCCAGGCCTAAGGGATTTTTTCAAAAAATCTTTTTCCGCCGGTTAAGTTGTTGAGGGCTGATTTCTTGTCCTGTGATAAAAAGCCTTCTGTTTCGACCGCCAAAGCTTTCAGGGAAGCATTTGCAAGCGGTTGGCACCATTTTTGATTGAATTGCCAAAAGTCAGATTTTTGCTGAAATTGTGACCCCGGGGCTTCAGGATTTTTTCAAAAAATCTTTTTCCGCCGGTTAAGTTGTTGAGGGCTGATTTCTTGTCCTGTGATAAAAAGCCTTTTGTTTCGACCGCCAAAGCTTTCAGGGGAGCATTTGCAAGCGGTTGGTACCATTTTTGAGTGAATTGCCAAAAGTCAGATTTTTGCTGAAATTGTGACCCCGGGGCTTAGGGATTTTTTCAAAAAATCTTTTTCCGCCGGTTAAGTTGTTGAGGGCTGATTTCTTGTCCTGTGATAAAAAGCCTTCTGTTTCGACCGCCAAAGCTTTCAGGGGAGTATTTGCAAGCGGTTGGCACCATTTTTGAGTGAATTGCCCAAAGTCAGATTTTTGCTGAAATTGTGACCCCGGGGCTTAGGGATTTTTTCAAAAAATCTTTTTCTGCCGGTTAAGTTGTCGAGGGTTGATTTCTTGTTCTGTGATAATAAGCCTTCTGTTTTGACTGACAAAGCTTTCAGGGGAGCATTTACAACCGGTTGGCACCATTTTTGAGTGAATTGCCCAAAGTCAGATTTTTGCTGAAATTGTGACCCAGGGGCTTGAGGATTTTTTCAAAAAATCTTTTTCTGCCGGTTAAGTTCTTGAGGGCTGATTTCTTCTTCTGTGATAATAAGCCTTCTGTTTTGACTGCCAAAGCTTTCAGGGAAGCATTTGCAAGTGATTGGCACCATTTTTGAGTGAATTGCCAAAAGTCAGATTTTTGCTGAAATTGTGACCCCGGGGCTTAGGGATTTTTTCAAAAAATCTTTTTCTGCCGGTTAAGTTGTCGAGGGTAGATTTCTTGTTCTGTGACAATAAGCCTTCTGTTTTGACTGACAAAGCTTTCAGGGGAGCATTTGCAACCGGTTGGCACCATTTTTGAGTGAATTGCCAAAAGTCAGATTTTTGCTGAAATTGTGACCCCGGGGCTTAAGGATTTTTTCAAAAAATCTTTTTCTGCCGGTTAAGTTGTTGAGGGCTGATTTCTTGTTCTGTGATAATAAGCCTTTTGTTTCGACTGAAAAAGCTTTCAGGGGAGCATTTGCAACCGGTTGGCACCATTTTTGAGTGAATTGCCCAAAGTCAGATTTTTGCTGAAATTGTGACCCCAGGGCTTAAGGATTTTTTCAAAAAATCTTTTTCCGCCGGTTAAGTTGTTGAGGGCTGATTTCTTGTCCTGTGATAAAAATCCTTCTGTTTCGACCGCCAAAGCTTTCAGGGGAGCATTTGCAAGCGGTTGGCACCATTTTTGAGTGAATTGCCCAAAGTCAGATTTTTGCTGAAATTGTGACCCCGGGGCTTAGGGATTTTTTCAAAAAATCTTTTTCTGCCGGTTAAGTTGTCGAGGGTAGATTTCTTGTTCTGTGACAATAAGCCTTCTGTTTTGACTGACAAAGCTTTCAGGGGAGCATTTGCAACCGGTTGGCACCATTTTTGAGTGAATTGCCAAAAGTCAGATTTTTGCTGAAATTGTGACCCCGGGGCTTAAGGATTTTTTCAAAAAATCTTTTTCTGCCGGTTAAGTTGTTGAGGGCTGATTTCTTGTCCTGTGATAAAAATCCTTCTGTTTCGACCGCCAAAGCTTTCAGGGGAGCATTTGCAAGCGGTTGGCACCATTTTTGAGTGAATTGCCCAAAGTCAGATTTTTGCTGAAATTGTGACCCCGGGGCTTAGGGATTTTTTCAAAAAATCTTTTTCCGCCGGTTAAGTTGTTGAGGGCTGATTTCTTGTCCTGTGATAAAAAGCCTTCTGTTTCGACCGCCAAAGCTTTCAGGGGAGCATTTACAACCGGTTGGCACCATTTTTGAGTGAATTGCCCAAAGTCAGATTTTTGCTGAAATTGTGACGCCGGGGCTTAGGGATTTTTTCAAAAAATCTTTTTCTGCCGGTTAAGTTGTTGAGGGCTGATATCTTGTCCTGTGATAAAAAGCCTTCTGTTTCGACCGCCAAAGCTTTCAGGGGAGCATTTGCAAGCGGTTGGTACCATTTTGGAGTGAATTGCCAAAAGTCAGATTTTTGCTGAAATTGTGACCCCGGGGCTTAAGGATTTTTTTCAAAAAATCTTTTTCTGCCGGTTAAGTTGTTGAGGGCTGATTTCTTGTCCTGTGATAAAAAGCCTTCTGTTTCGACTGACAAAGCTTTCAGGGGAGCATTTGCAACCGGTTGGCACCATTTTTGAGTGAATTGCCAAAAGTCAGATTTTTGCTGAAATTGTGACCCCGGGGCTTAAGGATTTTTTCAAAAAATCTTTTTCTGCCGGTTAAGTTGTTGAGGGCTGATTTCTTGTTCTGTGATAATAAGCCTTTTGTTTCGACTGAAAAAGCTTTCAGGGGAGCATTTGCAACCGGTTGGCACCATTTTTGAGTGAATTGCCCAAAGTCAGATTTTTGCTGAAATTGTGACCCCGGGGCTTAGGGATTTTTTCAAAAAATCTTTTTCTGCCGGTTAAGTTGTTGAGGGCTGATTTCTTGTCCTGTGATAAAAAGCCTTCTGTTTCGACCGCCAAAGCTTTCAGGGGAGCATTTACAACCGGTTGGCACCATTTTTGAGTGAATTGCCCAAAGTCAGATTTTTGCTGAAATTGTGACCCCGGGGCTTAGGGATTTTTTCAAAAAATCTTTTTCTGCCGGTTAAGTTGTTGAGGGCTGATTTCTTGTCCTGTGATAAAAAGCCTTCTGTTTCGACTGACAAAGCTTTCAGGGGAGCATTTGCAACCGGTTGGCACCATTTTGGAGTGAATTGCCCAAAGTCAGATTTTTGCTGAAATTGTGACCCCGGGGCTTAGGGATTTTTTCAAAAAATCTTTTTCCGCCGGTTAAGTTGTTGAGGGCTGATTTCTTGTCCTGTGATAAAAAGCCTTCTGTTTCGACCGCCAAAGCTTTCAGGGGAGCATTTACAACCGGTTGGCACCATTTTGGAGTGAATTGCCCAAAGTCAGATTTTTGCTGAAATTGTGACCCCGGGGCTTAGGGATTTTTTCAAAAAATCTTTTTCTGCCGGTTAAGTTGTCGAGGGTAGATTTCTTGTTCTGTGACAATAAGCCTTCTGTTTTGACTGACAAAGCTTTCAGGGGAGCATTTGCAACCGGTTGGCACCATTTTTGAGTGAATTGCCAAAAGTCAGATTTTTGCTGAAATTGTGACCCCGGGGCTTAAGGATTTTTTCAAAAAATCTTTTTCTGCCGGTTAAGTTGTTGAGGGCTGATTTCTTGTTCTGTGATAATAAGCCTTTTGTTTCGACTGAAAAAGCTTTCAGGGGAGCATTTGCAACCGGTTGGCACCATTTTTGAGTGAATTGCCCAAAGTCAGATTTTTGCTGAAATTGTGACCCCGGGGCTTAGGGATTTTTTCAAAAAATCTTTTTCTGCCGGTTAAGTTGTTGAGGGCTGATATCTTGTCCTGTGATAAAAAGCCTTCTGTTTCGACCGCCAAAGCTTTCAGGGGAGCATTTGCAAGCGGTTGGTACCATTTTGGAGTGAATTGCCAAAAGTCAGATTTTTTCTGAAATTGTGACCCCGGGGCTTAAGGATTTTTTTCAAAAAATCTTTTTCTGCCGGTTAAGTTGTTGAGGGCTGATTTCTTGTCCTGTGATAAAAAGCCTTCTGTTTCGACTGACAAAGCTTTCAGGGGAGCATTTGCAACCGGTTGGCACCATTTTTGAGTGAATTGCCCAAAATCAGATTTTTGCTGAAATTGTGACCCCGGGGCTTAGGGATTTTTTCAAAAAATCTTTTTCCGCCGGTTAAGTTGTTGAGGGCTGATTTCTTGTCCTGTTATAAAAAGCCTTTTGTTTCGACCGCCAAAGCTTTCAGGGGAGCATTTGCAAGCGGTTGGCACCATTTTTGAGTGAATTGCCCAAAGTCAGATTTTTGCTGAAATTGTGACCCCGGGGCTTAGGGATTTTTTCAAAAAATCTTTTTCTGCCGGTTAAGTTGTCGAGGGTTGATTTCCTGTTCTTTGATAATAAGCCTTCTGTTTTGACTGACAAAGCTTTCAGGGGAGCATTTGCAACCGGTTGGCACCATTTTGGAGTGAATTTCCAAAAGTCAGATTTTTGCTGAAATTGTGACCCCGGGGCTTAAGGATTTTTTCAAAAAATCTTTTTCTGCCGGTTAAGTTGTTGAGGGCTTATTTCTTGTTCTTTGATAATAAGCCTTCTGTTTCGACTGACAAAGCTTTCAGGGGAGCATTTGCAACCGGTTGGCACCATTTTTGAGTGAATTGCCCAAAGTCAGACTTTTGCTGAAATTGTGACCCCGGGGCTTAAGGATTTTTTTCAAAAAATCTTTTTCTGCCGGTTAAGTTGTTGAGGGCTGATTTCTTGTCCTGTGATAAAAAGCCTTCTGTTTCGACTGCCAAAGCTTTAAGGGAAGCATTTGCAAGTGATTGGCACTATTTTTGAGTGAATTGCCAAAAGTCAGATTTCTGCTGAAATTGTGACCCCGGGGCTTAGGGATTTTTTCAAAAAATCTTTTTCCGCCGGTTAAGTTGTTGAGGGATGATTTCTTGTCCTGTGATAAAAAGCCTTCTGTTTCGAACGCCAAAGCTTTCAGGGGAGCATTTGCAAGCGGTTGGCACCATTTTTGAGTGAATTGCCCAAAGTCAGATTTTTGCTGAAATTGTGACCCCGGGGCTTAGGGATTTTTTCAAAAAATCTTTTTCTGCCGGTTAAGTTCTCGAGGGTTGATTTCTTGTTCTGTGATAATAAGCCTTCTGTTTTGACTGACAAAGCTTTCAGGGGAGCATTTGCAACCGGTTGGCACCATTTTGGAGTGCATTGCCAAAAGTCAGATTTTTGCTGAAATTGTGACCCCGGGGCTTCGGAATTTTTTCAAAAAATCTTTTTCTGCCGGTTAAGTTGTTGAGGGCTGATTTCTTGTTCATTGATAATAAGCCTTCTGTTTCGACTGACAAAGCTTTCAGGGGAGCATTTGCAACCGGTTGGCACCATTTTTGAGTGAATTGCCCAAAGTCAGATTTTTGCTGAAATTGTGACCCCGGGGCTTAAGGATTTTTTCAAAAAATCTTTTTCTGCCGGTTAAGTTGTTGAGGGCTGATTTCTTCTTCTGTGATAATAAGCCTTCTCTTTCGACTGCCAAAGCTTTCAGGGAAGCATTTGCAAGTGATTGGCACCATTTTTGAGTGAATTGGCAAAAGTCAGATTTTTGCTGAAATTGTGACCCCGGGGCTTAGGGATTTTTTCAAAAAATCTTTTTCCGCCGGTTAAGTTGTTGAGGGCTGATTTCTTGTCCTGTGATAAAAAGCCTTCTGTTTCGACCGCCAAAGCTTTCAGGGGAGCATTTACAACCGGTTGGCACCATTTTGGAGTGAATTGCCCAAAGTCAGATTTTTGCTGAAATTGTGACCCCGGGGCTTAGGGATTTTTTCAAAAAATCTTTTTCTGCCGGTTAAGTTGTCGAGGGTAGATTTCTTGTTCTGTGACAATAAGCCTTCTGTTTTGACTGACAAAGCTTTCAGGGGAGCATTTGCAACCGGTTGGCACCATTTTTGAGTGAATTGCCAAAAGTCAGATTTTTGCTGAAATTGTGACCCCGGGGCTTAAGGATTTTTTCAAAAAAAAATTTTCTGCCGGTTAAGTTGTTGAGGGTTGATTTCTTGTTCTGTGATAATAAGCCTTTTGTTTCGACTGAAAAAGCTTTCAGGGGAGCATTTGCAACCGGTTGGCACCATTTTTGAGTTAATTGCCCAAAGTCAGATTTTTGCTTAAATTGTGACCCCGGGGCTTAAGGATTTTTTCAAAAAATCTTTTTCCGCCGGTTAAGTTGTTGAGGGCTGATTTCTTGTCCTCTGATAAAAAGCCTTCTGTTTCGACCGCCAAAGCTTTCAGGGGAGCATTTACAACCGGTTGGCACCATTTTGGAGTGAATTGCCCAAAGTCAGATTTTTCCTGAAATTGTGACCCCGGGGCTTAGGGATTTTTTCAAAAAATCTTTTTCTGCCGGTTAAGTTGTTGAGGGCTGATTTCTTCTTCTGTGATAATAAGCCTTCTGTTTTGACTGACAAAGCTTTCAGGGGAGCATTTGCAACCGGTTGGCACCATTTTTGAGTGAATTGCCAAAAGTCAGATTTTTGCTGAAATTGTGACCCCGGGGCTTAGGGATTTTTTCAAAAAATCTTTTTCCGCCGGTTAAGTTGTTGAGGGCTGATTTCTTGTTCTTTGATAATAAGCCTTCTATTTCGACTGACAAAGCTTTCAGGGGAGCATTTGCAAGCGGTTGGCACCATTTTTGAGTGAATTGCCCAAAGTCAGATTTTTGCTGAAATTGTGACCCCGGGGCTTAAGTATTTTTTCAAAAAATCTTTTTCTGCCGGTTAAGTTGTTGAGGGCTGATTTCTTCTTCTGTGATAATAAGCCTTCTGTTTCGACTGCCAAAGCTTTCAGGGAAGCATTTGCAAGTGATTGGCACCATTTTTGAGTGAATTGCCAAAAGTCAGATTTTTGCTGAAATTGTGACCCCGGGGCTTAGGGATTTTTTCAAAAAATCTTTTTCCGCCGGTTAAGTTGTTGAGGGCTGATTTCTTGTCCTGTGATAAAAAGCCTTCTGTTTCGACCGCCAAAGCTTTCAGGGGAGCATTTACAATCGGTTGGCACCATTTTGGAGTGAATTGCCCAAAGTCAGATTTTTGCTGAAATTGTGACCCCGGGGCTTAGTGATTTTTTCAAAAAATCTTTTTCTGCCGGTTAAGTTGTCAAGGGCTGATTTCTTGTTCTGTGATTATAAGCCTTTTGTTTCGACTGAAAAAGCTTTCAGGGGAGCATTTGCAACCGGTTGGCACCATTTTTGAGTGAATTGCCCAAAGTCAGATTTTTGCTGAAATTGTGACCCCGGGGCTTAGGGATTTTTTCAAAAAATCTTTTTCCGCCGGTTAAGTTGTTGAGGGATGATTTCTTGTCCTGTGATAAAAAGCCTTCTGTTTCGACCGCCAAAGCTTTCAGGGGAGCATTTGCAACCGGTTGGCACCATTTTTGAGTGAATTGCCCAAAGTCAGATTTTTGCTGAAATTGTGACCCCGGGGCTTAGGGATTTTTTCAAAAAATCTTTTTCTGCCGGGTAAGTTCTCGAGGGTTGATTTCTTGTTCTGTGATAATAAGCCTTCTGTTTTGACTGACAAAGCTTTCAGGGGAGCATTTGCAAGTGGTTGGTACCATTTTTGAGTGAATTGCCAAAAGTCAGATTTTTGCTGAAATTGTGACCCCGGGGCTTAAGGATTTTTTCAAAAAATCTTTTTCTGCCGGTTAAGTTGTTGAGGGCTGATTTCTTGTCCTGTGATAAAAATCCTTCTGTTTCGACCGCCAAAGCTTTCAGGGGAGCATTTGCAAGCGGTTGGCACCATTTTTGAGTGAATTGCCCAAAGTCAGATTTTTGCTGAAATTGTGACCCCGGGGCTTAGGGATTTTTTCAAAAAATCTTTTTCCGCCGGTTAAGTTGTTGAGGGCTGATTTCTTGTCCTGTGATAAAAAGCCTTCTGTTTCGACCGCCAAAGCTTTCAGGGGAGCATTTACAACCGGTTGGCACCATTTTTGAGTGAATTGCCCAAAGTCAGATTTTTGCTGAAATTGTGACCCCGGGACTCAAGGATTTTTTCAAAAAATCTTTTTCCGCCGGTTAAGTTGTTGAGGGCTGAGTTCTTGTCCTGTGATAAAAATCCTTCTGTTTCAACCGCCAAAGCTTTCAGGGGAGCATTTGCAAGCGGTTGGCACCATTTTTGAGTGAATTGCCCAAAGTCAGATTTTTGCTGAAATTGTGACCCTTGGGCTTAGGGATTTTTTCAAAAAATCTTTTTCCGCCAGTTAAGTTGTTGAGGGCTGATTTCTTGTTCTGTGATAAAAAGCCTTCTGTTTCGACTGCCAAAGCTTCCAGGGAAGCATTTGCAAGTGATTGGCACCATTTTTGAGTGAATTGCCAAAAGTCAGATTTTTGCTGAAATTGTGACCCCGGGGCTTAGGGATTTTTTCAAAAAATCTTTTTCCGCCGGTTAAGTTGTTGAGGGCTGATTTCTTGTCCTGTGATAAAAAGCCTTCTGTTTCGACCGCCAAAGCTTTCAGGGGAGCATTTACAATCGGTTGGCACCATTTTGGAGTGAATTGCCCAAAGTCAGATTTTTGCTGAAATTGTGACCCCGGGGCTTAGTGATTTTTTCAAAAAATCTTTTTCTGCCGGTTAAGTTTTTGAGGGCTGATTTCTTGTTCTGTGATTATATGCCTTTTGTTTCGACTGAAAAAGCTTTCAGGGGAGCATTTGCAACCGGTTGGCACCATTTTTGAATGAATTGCCCAAAGTCAGATTTTTGCTGAAATTGTGACCCCGGGGCTTAAGGATTTTTTCAAAAAATCTTTTTCCGCCGGTTAAGTTGTTGAGGGCTGATTTCTTGTCCTGTGATAAAAATCCTTCTGTTTCGACCGCCAAAGCTTTCAGGGGAGCATTTGCAAGCGGTTGGCACCATTTTTGAGTGAATTGCCCAAAGTCAGATTTTTGCTGAAATTGTGACCCCGGGGCTTAGGGATTTTTTCAAAAAATCTTTTTCCGTCGGTTAAGTTGTTGAGGGCTGATTTCTTGTCCTGTGATAAAAAGCCTTCTGTTTCGACCGCCAAAGCTTTCAGGGGAGCATTTACAACCGGTTGGCACCATTTTTGAGTGAATTGCCCAAAGTCAGATTTTTGCTGAAATTGTGACCCCGGGGCTTAGGGATTTTTTCAAAAAATCTTTTTCTGCCGGTTAAGTTGTCGAGGGTAGATTTCTTGTTCTGTGATAATAAGCCTTCTGTTTTGACTGACAAAGCTTTCAGGGGAGCATTTGCAACCGGTTGGCACCATTTTTGAGTGAATTGCCAAAAGTCTGATTTTTGCTGAAATTGTGACCCCGGGGCTTAGGGATTTTTTCAAAAAATCTTTTTCCGCCGGTTAAGTTGTTGAGGGATGATTTCTTGTCCTGTGATAAAAAGCCTTCTGTTTCGACCGCCAAAGCTTTCAGGGGAGCATTTGCAACCGGTTGGCACCATTTTTGAGTGAATTGCCAAAAGTCAGATTTTTGCTGAAATTGTGACCCCGGGGCTTAAGGATTTTTTCAAAAAATCTTTTTCTGCCGGTTAAGTTGTTGAGGGCTGATTTCTTGTCCTGTGATAAAAATCCTTCTGTTTCGACCGCCAAAGCTTTCAGGGGAGCATTTGCAAGCGGTTGGCACCATTTTTGAGTGAATTGCCCAAAGTCAGATTTTTGCTGAAATTGTGACCCCGGGGCTTAGGGATTTTTTCAAAAAATCTTTTTCCGCCGGTTAAGTTGTTGAGGGCTGATTTCTTGTCCTGTGATAAAAAGCCTTCTGTTTCGACCGCCAAAGCTTTCAGGGGAGCATTTACAACCGGTTGGCACCATTTTTGAGTGAATTGCCCAAAGTCAGATTTTTGCTGAAATTGTGACCCCGGGACTCAAGGATTTTTTCAAAAAATCTTTTTCCGCCGGTTAAGTTGTTGAGGGCTGAGTTCTTGTCCTGTGATAAAAATCCTTCTGTTTCAACCGCCAAAGCTTTCAGGGGAGCATTTGCAAGCGGTTGGCACCATTTTTGAGTGAATTGCCCAAAGTCAGATTTTTGCTGAAATTGTGACCCTTGGGCTTAGGGATTTTTTCAAAAAATCTTTTTCCGCCAGTTAAGTTGTTGAGGGCTGATTTCTTGTTCTGTGATAAAAAGCCTTCTGTTTCGACTGCCAAAGCTTCCAGGGAAGCATTTGCAAGTGATTGGCACCATTTTTGAGTGAATTGCCAAAAGTCAGATTTTTGCTGAAATTGTGACCCCGGGGCTTAGGGATTTTTTCAAAAAATCTTTTTCCGCCGGTTAAGTTGTTGAGGGCTGATTTCTTGTCCTGTGATAAAAAGCCTTCTGTTTCGACCGCCAAAGCTTTCAGGGGAGCATTTACAATCGGTTGGCACCATTTTGGAGTGAATTGCCCAAAGTCAGATTTTTGCTGAAATTGTGACCCCGGGGCTTAGTGATTTTTTCAAAAAATCTTTTTCTGCCGGTTAAGTTTTTGAGGGCTGATTTCTTGTTCTGTGATTATATGCCTTTTGTTTCGACTGAAAAAGCTTTCAGGGGAGCATTTGCAACCGGTTGGCACCATTTTTGAATGAATTGCCCAAAGTCAGATTTTTGCTGAAATTGTGACCCCGGGGCTTAAGGATTTTTTCAAAAAATCTTTTTCCGCCGGTTAAGTTGTTGAGGGCTGATTTCTTGTCCTGTGATAAAAATCCTTCTGTTTCGACCGCCAAAGCTTTCAGGGGAGCATTTGCAAGCGGTTGGCACCATTTTTGAGTGAATTGCCCAAAGTCAGATTTTTGCTGAAATTGTGACCCCGGGGCTTAGGGATTTTTTCAAAAAATCTTTTTCCGTCGGTTAAGTTGTTGAGGGCTGATTTCTTGTCCTGTGATAAAAAGCCTTCTGTTTCGACCGCCAAAGCTTTCAGGGGAGCATTTACAACCGGTTGGCACCATTTTTGAGTGAATTGCCCAAAGTCAGATTTTTGCTGAAATTGTGACCCCGGGGCTTAGGGATTTTTTCAAAAAATCTTTTTCTGCCGGTTAAGTTGTCGAGGGTAGATTTCTTGTTCTGTGATAATAAGCCTTCTGTTTTGACTGACAAAGCTTTCAGGGGAGCATTTGCAACCGGTTGGCACCATTTTTGAGTGAATTGCCAAAAGTCTGATTTTTGCTGAAATTGTGACCCCGGGGCTTAGGGATTTTTTCAAAAAATCTTTTTCCGCCGGTTAAGTTGTTGAGGGCTGATTTCTTGTCCTGTGATAAAAAGCCTTCTGTTTCGACCGCCAAAGCTTTCAGGGGAGCATTTGCAACCGCTTGGCACCATTTTTGAGTGAATTGCCCAAAGTCAGATTTTTGCTGAAATTGTGACCCCGGGGCTTAGGGATTTTTTCAAAAAATCTTTTTCCGCCGGTTAAGTTGTTGAGGGATGATTTCTTGTCCTGTGATAAAAAGCCTTCTGTTTCGACCGCCAAAGCTTTCAGGGGAGCATTTGCAACCGGTTGGCACCATTTTTGAGTGAATTGCCCAAAGTCAGATTTTTGCTGAAATTGTGACCCCGGGGCTTAGGGATTTTTTCAAAAAATCTTTTTCTGCCGGGTAAGTTCTCGAGGGTTGATTTCTTGTTCTGTGATAATAAGCCTTCTGTTTTGACTGACAAAGCTTTCAGGGGAGCATTTGAAAGTGGTTGGTACCATTTTTGAGTGAATTGCCAATAGTCAGATTTTTGCTGAAATTGTGACCCCGGGGCTTAAGGATTTTTTCAAAAAATCTTTTTCTGCCGGTTAAGTTGTTGAGGGCTGATTTCTTGTTCTTTGATAATAAGCCTTCTGTTTCGACTGACAAAGCTTTCAGGGGAGCATTTGCAACCGGTTGGCACCATTTTTGAGTGAATTGCCCAAAGTCAGATTTTTGCTGAAATTGTGACCCCGGGGCTTAAGGATTTTTTCAAAAAATCTTTTTCTGCCGGTTAAGTTGTTGAGGGCTGATTTCTTCTTCTGTGATAATAAGCCTTCTGTTTCGACTGCCAAAGCTTTCAGGGAAGCATTTGCAAGTGATTGGGACGATTTTTGAGTGAATTGCCAAAAGTCAGATTTTTGCTGAAATTGTGACCCCGGGGCTTAGGGATTTTTTCAAAAAATCTTTTTCCGCCGGTTAAGTTGTTGAGGGCTGATTTCTTGTCCTGTGATAAAAAGCCATCTGTTTCGACCGCCAAAGCTTTCAGGGGAGCATTTACAACCGGTTGGCACAATTTTGGAGTGAATTGCCCAAAGTCAGATTTTTGCTGAAATTGTGACCCCGGGGCTTAGGGATTTTTTCAAAAAATCTTTTTCTGCCGGTTAAGTTGTCAAGGGTAGATTTCTTGTTCTGTGACAATAAGCCTTCTGTTTTGACTGACAAAGCTTTCAGGGGAGCATTTGCAACCGGTTGGCACCATTTTTGAGTGAATTGCCAAAAGTCAGATTTTTGCTGAAATTGTGACCCCGGGGCTTAAGGATTTTTTCAAAAAATCTTTTTCTGCCGGTTAAGTTGTTGAGGGCTGATTTCTTGTCCTGTGATAAAAATCCTTCTGTTTCGACCGCCAAAGCTTTCAGGGGAGCATTTGCAAGCGGTTGGCACCATTTTTGAGTGAATTGCCCAAAGTCAGATTTTTGCTGAAATTGTGACCCCGGGGCTTAGGGATTTTTTCAAAAAATCTTTTTCCGCCGGTTAAGTTGTTGAGGGCTGATTTCTTGTCCTGTGATAAAAAGCCTTCTGTTTCGACCGCCAAAGCTTTCAGGGGAGCATTTACAACCGGTTGGCACCATTTTTGAGTGAATTGCCCAAAGTCAGATTTTTGCTGAAATTGTGACCCCGGGACTTAAGGATTTTTTCAAAAAATCTTTTTCCGCCGGTTAAGTTGTTGAGGGCTGAGTTCTTGTCCTGTGATAAAAATCCTTCTGTTTCAACCGCCAAAGCTTTCAGGGGAGCATTTGCAAGCGGTTGGCACCATTTTTGAGTGAATTGCCCAAAGTCAGATTTTTGCTGAAATTGTGACCCTTGGGCTTAGGGATTTTTTCAAAAAATCTTTTTCCGCCAGTTAAGTTGTTGAGGGCTGATTTCTTGTTCTGTGATAAAAAGCCTTCTGTTTCGACCGCCAAAGCTTTCAGGGGAGCATTTACAACCGGTTGGCACCATTTTTGAGTGAATTGCCCAAAGTCAGATTTTTGCTGAAAGTGTGACCCCGGGGCTTAGGGATTTTTTCAAAAAATCTTTTTCCGCCGGTTAAGTTGTTGAGGGCTGATTTCTTGTCCTGTGATAAAAATCCTTCTGTTTCGACCGCCAAAGCTTTCAGGGGAGCATTTGCAAGCGGTTGGCACCATTTTTGAGTGAATTGCCCAAAGTCAGATTTTTGCTGAAATTGTGACCCCGGGGCTTAGGGATTTTTTCAAAAAATCTTTTTCCGCCGGTTAAGTTGTTGAGGGCTGATTTCTTGTCCTGTGATAAAAAGCATTCTGTTTCGACCGCCAAAGCTTTCAGGGGAGCATTTACAACCGGTTGGCACCATTTTTGAGTGAATTGCCCAAAGTCAGTTTTTTGCTGAAATTGTGACCCCGGGGCTTAGGGATTTTTTCAAAAAATCTTGTTCTGCCGGTTAAGTTGTCGAGGGTAGATTTCTTCTTCTGTGATAATAAGCCTTCTGTTTCGACTGCCAAAGCTTTCAGGGAAGCATTTGCAAGTGATTGGGACGATTTTTGAGTGAATTGCCAAAAGTCAGATTTTTGCTGAAATTGTGACCCCGGGGCTTAGGGATTTTTTCAAAAAATCTTTTTCCGCCGGTTAAGTTGTTGAGGGCTGATTTCTTGTCCTGTGATAAAAAGCCTTCTGTTTCGACCGCCAAAGCTTTCAGGGGAGCATTTACAACCGGTTGGCACCATTTTGGAGTGAATTGCCCAAAGTCAGATTTTTGCTGAAATTGTGACCCCGGGGCTTAGGGATTTTTTCAAAAAATCTTTTTCTGCCGGTTAAGTTGTCAAGGGTAGATTTCTTGTTCTGTGACAATAAGCCTTCTGTTTTGACTGACAAAGCTTTCAGGGGAGCATTTGCAACCGGTTGGCACCATTTTTGAGTGAATTGCCAAAAGTCAGATTTTTGCTGAAATTGTGACCCCGGGGCTTAAGGATTTTTTCAAAAAATCTTTTTCTGCCGGTTAAGTTGTTGAGGGCTGATTTCTTGTCCTGTGATAAAAATCCTTCTGTTTCGACCGCCAAAGCTTTCAGGGGAGCATTTGCAAGCGGTTGGCACCATTTTTGAGTGAATTGCCCAAAGTCAGATTTTTGCTGAAATTGTGACCCCGGGGCTTAGGGATTTTTTCAAAAAATCTTTTTCCGCCGGTTAAGTTGTTGAGGGCTGATTTCTTGTCCTGTGATAAAAAGCCTTCTGTTTCGACCGCCAAAGCTTTCAGGGGAGCATTTACAACCGGTTGGCACCATTTTTGAGTGAATTGCCCAAAGTCAGATTTTTGCTGAAATTGTGACCCCGGGACTTAAGGATTTTTTCAAAAAATCTTTTTCCGCCGGTTAAGTTGTTGAGGGCTGAGTTCTTGTCCTGTGATAAAAATCCTTCTGTTTCAACCGCCAAAGCTTTCAGGGGAGCATTTGCAAGCGGTTGGCACCATTTTTGAGTGAATTGCCCAAAGTCAGATTTTTGCTGAAATTGTGACCCTTGGGCTTAGGGATTTTTTCAAAAAATCTTTTTCCGCCAGTTAAGTTGTTGAGGGCTGATTTCTTGTTCTGTGATAAAAAGCCTTCTGTTTCGACCGCCAAAGCTTTCAGGGGAGCATTTACAACCGGTTGGCACCATTTTTGAGTGAATTGCCCAAAGTCAGATTTTTGCTGAAAGTGTGACCCCGGGGCTTAGGGATTTTTTCAAAAAATCTTTTTCCGCCGGTTAAGTTGTTGAGGGCTGATTTCTTGTCCTGTGATAAAAATCCTTCTGTTTCGACCGCCAAAGCTTTCAGGGGAGCATTTGCAAGCGGTTGGCACCATTTTTGAGTGAATTGCCCAAAGTCAGATTTTTGCTGAAATTGTGACCCCGGGGCTTAGGGATTTTTTCAAAAAATCTTTTTCCGCCGGTTAAGTTGTTGAGGGCTGATTTCTTGTCCTGTGATAAAAAGCATTCTGTTTCGACCGCCAAAGCTTTCAGGGGAGCATTTACAACCGGTTGGCACCATTTTTGAGTGAATTGCCCAAAGTCAGTTTTTTGCTGAAATTGTGACCCCGGGGCTTAGGGATTTTTTCAAAAAATCTTTTTCCGCCGGTTAAGTTGTTGAGGGCTGATTTCTTCTTCTGTGATAATAAGCCTTCTGTTTCGACTGCCAAAGCTTTCAGGGAAGCATTTGCAAGTGACTGGCACCATTTTTGAGTGAATTGCCAAAAGTCAGATTTTTGCTGAAATTGTGACCCCGGGGCTTAGGGATTTTTTCAAAAAATCCTTTTCTGCCGGTTAAGTTGTTGAGGGCTGATTTCTTGTCCTGTGATAAAAAGCCTTCTGTTTCGACCGCCAAAGCTTTCAGGGGCGCATTTGCAAGCGGTTGGTACCATTTTTGAGTGAATTGCCCAAAGTCAGATTTTTGCTGAAATTGTGACCCCGGGGCTTAAGGATTTTTTCAAAAAAACTTTTTCTGCCGGTTAAGTTGCCAAGGGCTGATTTCTTCTTCTGTGATAATAAGCTTTCTTTTTCGACCGACAAAGCTTTCAGGGGAGCATTTGCAACCGGTTGGCACCATTTTGGAGTGAATTGCCAAAAGTCAGATTTTTGCTGAAATTGTGACCCCGGGGCTTAGGGATTTTTTCAAAAAATCTTTTTCCGCCGGTTAAGTTGTTGAGGGCTGATTTCTTGTCCTGTGATAAAAAGCCTTCTGTTTCGACCGCCAAAGCTTTCAGGGGAGCATTTACAACCGGTTGGCACCATTTTTGAGTGAATTGCCAAAAGTCAGATTTTTGCTGAAATTGTGACCCCGGGGCTTAGGGATTTTTTCAAAAAATCTTTTTCCGCCGGTTAAGTTGTTGAGGGCTGATTTCTTCTTCTGTGATAATAAGCCTTCTGTTTCGACTGCCAAAGCTTTCAGGGAAGCATTTGCAAGTGATTGGCACCATTTTTGAGTGAATTGCCAAAAGTCAGATTTTTGCTGAAATTGTGACCCCGGGGCTTAGGGATTTTTTCAAAAAATCCTTTTCTGCCGGTTAAGTTGTTGAGGGCTGATTTCTTGTCCTGTGATAAAAAGCCTTCTGTTTCGACCGCCAAAGCTTTCAGGGGCGCATTTGCAAGCGGTTGGTACCATTTTTGAGTGAATTGCCAAAAGTCAGATTTTTGCTGAAATTGTGACCCCGGGGCTAAGGGATTTTTTCAAAAAAACTTTTTCTGCCGGTTAAGTTGTCCAGGGCTGATTTCTTCTTCTGTGATAATAAGCTTTCTTTTTCGACCGACAAAGCTTTCAGGGGAGCATTTGCAACCGGTTGGCACCATTTTGGAGTGAATTGCCAAAAGTCAGATTTTTGCTGAAATTGTGACCCCGGGGCTTAAGGATTTTTTTCAAAAAATCTTTTTCTGCCGGTTAAGTTGTTGAGGGCTGATTTCTTGTCCTGTGATAAAAAGCCTTCTGTTTCGACCGCCAAAGCTTTCAGGGGAGCATTTGCAAGCGGTTGGCACCATTTTTGAGTGAATTGCCCAAAGTCAGATTTTTGCTGAAATTGTGACCCTTGGGCTTAGGGATTTTTTCAAAAAATCTTTTTCCGCCAGTTAAGTTGTTGAGGGCTGATTTCTTGTTCTGTGATAAAAAACCTTCTGTTTCGACCGCCAAAGCTTTCAGGGGAGCATTTACAACCGGTTGGCACCATTTTTGAGTGAATTGCCCAAAGTCAGATTTTTGCTGAAAGTGTGACCCCGGGGCTTAGGGATTTTTTCAAAAAATCTTTTTCCGCCGGTTAAGTTGTTGAGGGCTGATTTCTTGTCCTGTGATAAAAATCCTTCTGTTTCGACCGCCAAAGCTTTCAGGGGAGCATTTGCAAGCGGTTGGCACCATTTTTGAGTGAATTGCCCAAAGTCAGATTTTTGCTGAAATTGTGACCCCGGGGCTTAGGGATTTTTTCAAAAAATCTTTTTCCGCCGGTTAAGTTGTTGAGGGCTGATTTCTTGTCCTGTGATAAAAAGCATTCTGTTTCGACCGCCAAAGCTTTCAGGGGAGCATTTACAACCGGTTGGCACCATTTTTGAGTGAATTGCCCAAAGTCAGTTTTTTGCTGAAATTGTGACCCCGGGGCTTAGGGATTTTTTCAAAAAATCTTTTTCTGCCGGTTAAGTTGTCGAGGGTAGATTTCTTGTTCTGTGATAATAAGCCTTCTGTTTTGACTGACAAAGCTTTCAGGGGAGCATTTGCAACCGGTTGGCACCATTTTTGAGTGAATTGCCAAAAGTCAGATTTTTGCTGAAATTTTGACCCCGGGGCTTAGGGATTTTTTCAAAAAATCTTTTTCCGCCGGTTAAGTTGTTGAGGGCTGATTTCTTCTTCTGTGATAATAAGCCTTCTGTTTCGACTGCCAAAGCTTTCAGGGAAGCATTTGCAAGTGACTGGCACCATTTTTGAGTGAATTGCCAAAAGTCAGATTTTTGCTGAAATTGTGACCCCGGGGCTTAGGGATTTTTTCAAAAAATCCTTTTCTGCCGGTTAAGTTGTTGAGGGCTGATTTCTTGTCCTGTGATAAAAAGCCTTCTATTTCGACCGCCAAAGCTTTCAGGGGCGCATTTGCAAGCGGTTGGTACCATTTTTGAGTGAATTGCCCAAAGTCAGATTTTTGCTGAAATTGTGACCCCGGGGCTTAAGGATTTTTTCAAAAAAACTTTTTCTGCCGGTTAAGTTGCCAAGGGCTGATTTCTTCTTCTGTGATAATAAGCTTTCTTTTTCGACCGACAAAGCTTTCAGGGGAGCATTTGCAACCGGTTGGCACCATTTTGGAGTGAATTGCCAAAAGTCAGATTTTTGCTGAAATTGTGACCCCGGGGCTTAAGGATTTTTTCAAAAAATCTTTTTCTGCCGGTTAAGTTGTTGAGGGCTGATTTCTTGTTCTGTGATAATAAGCCTTTTGTTTCGACTGAAAAAGCTTTCAGGGGAGCATTTGCAACCGGTTGGCACCATTTTTGAGTGAATTGCCCAAAGTCAGATTTTTGCTGAAATTGTGACCCCGGGGCTTAGGGATTTTTTCAAAAAATCTTTTTCCGCCGGTTAAGTTGTTGAGGGCTGATTTCTTGTCCTGTGATAAAAAGCCTTCTGTTTCGACCGCCAAAGCTTTCAGGGGAGCATTTACAACCGGTTGGCACCATTTTTGAGTGAATTGCCAAAAGTCAGATTTTTGCTGAAATTGTGACCCCGGGGCTTAGGGATTTTTTCAAAAAATCTTTTTCCGCCGGTTAAGTTGTTGAGGGCTGATTTCTTCTTCTGTGATAATAAGCCTTCTGTTTCGACTGCCAAAGCTTTCAGGGAAGCATTTGCAAGTGATTGGCACCATTTTTGAGTGAATTGCCAAAAGTCAGATTTTTGCTGAAATTGTGACCCCGGGGCTTAGGGATTTTTTCAAAAAATCCTTTTCTGCCGGTTAAGTTGTTGAGGGCTGATTTCTTGTCCTGTGATAAAAAGCCTTCTGTTTCTACCGCCAAAGCTTTCAGGGGCGCATTTGCAAGCGGTTGGTACCATTTTTGAGTGAATTGCCAAAAGTCAGATTTTTGCTGAAATTGTGACCCCGGGGCTAAGGGATTTTTTCAAAAAAACTTTTTCTGCCGGTTAAGTTGTCCAGGGCTGATTTCTTCTTCTGTGATAATAAGCTTTCTTTTTCGACCGACAAAGCTTTCAGGGGAGCATTTGCAACCGGTTGGCACCATTTTGGAGTGAATTGCCAAAAGTCAGATTTTTGCTGAAATTGTGACCCCGGGGCTTAAGGATTTTTTTCAAAAAATCTTTTTCTGCTGGTTAAGTTGTTGAGGGCTGATTTCTTGTCCTGTGATAAAAAGCCTTCTGTTTCGACCGCCAAAGCTTTCAGGGGAGCATTTACAACCGGTTGGCACCATTTTTGAGTGAATTGCCCAAAGTCAGATTTTTGCTGAAATTGTGACCCCGGGGCTTAGGGATTTTTTCAAAAAATCTTTTTCCGCCGGTTAAGTTGTTGAGGGCTGATTTCTTGTCCTGTGATAAAAATCCTTCTTTTTCGACTGCCAAAGCTTTCAGGGGAGCATTTGCAAGCGGTTGGCACCATTTTTGAGTGAATTGCCCAAAGTCAGATTTTTGCTGAAATTGTGACCCCGGGGCTTAAGGATTTTTTCAAAAAATCTTTTTCTGGCGGTTAAGTTGTTGAGGGCTGATTTCTTGTTCTTTGATAATAAGCCTTCTGTTTCGACTGACAAAGCTTTCAGGGGAGCATTTGCAACCGGTTGGCACCATTTTTGAGTGAATTGCCCAAAGTCAGATTTTTGCTGAAATTGTGACCCCGGGGCTTAAGGATTTTTTCAAAAAATCTTTTTCTGCCGGTTAAGTTGTTGAGGGCTGAATTCTTCTTCTGTGATAATAAGCCTTCTGTTTCGACTGCCAAAGCTTTCAGGGAAGCATTTGCAAGTGATTGGCACTATTTTTGAGTGAATTGCCAAAAGTCAGATTTTTGCTGAAATTGTGACCCCGGGGCTTAGGGATTTTTTCAAAAAATCTTTTTCTGCCGGTTAAGTTCTCGAGGGTTGATTTCTTGTTCTGTGATAATAAGCCTTCTGTTTTGACTGACAAAGCTTTCAGGGGAGCATTTGCAACCGGTTGGCACCATTTTGGAGTGAATTGCCAAAAGTCAGATTTTTGCTGAAATTGTGACCCCGGGGCTTAAGGATTTTTTCAAAAAATCTTTTTCTGCCGGTTAAGTTGTTGATGGCTGATTTCTTCTTCTGTGATAATAAGCCTTCTGTGTTGACTGCCAAAGCTTTCAGGGAAGCATTTGCAAGTGATTGGCACCATTTTTGAGTGAATTGCCAAAAGTCAGATTTTTGCTGAAATTGTACCCCCGGGGCATAGGGATTTTTTCAAAAAATCTTTTTCCGCCGGTTAAGTTGTTGAGGGCTGATTTCTTGTCCTGTGATAATAAGCCTTCTGTTTCGACCGCCAAACTTTCAGGGGAGCATTTGCAAGGGGTTGGTACCATTTTTGAGTGAATTGCCAAAAGTCAGATTTTTGCTGAAATTGTGACCCCGGCGCTTAGGTATTTTTTCAAAAAATCTTTTTCTGCCGGTTAAGTTGTCAAGGGCTGATTTCTTGTCCTGTGATAAAAATCCTTCTGTTTCGACCGCCAAAGCTTTCAGGGGAGCATTTGCAAGCGGTTGGCACCATTTTTGAGTGAATTGCCCAAAGTCAGATTTTTGCTGAAATTGTGACCCCGGGGCTTAGGGATGTTTTCAAAAAATCTTTTTCCGCCGGTTAAGTTGTTGAGGGCTGATTTCTTGTCCTGTGATAAAAAGCCTTCTGTTTCGACCGCCAAAGCTTTCAGGGGAGCATTTAAAACCGGTTGGCACCATTTTTGAGTGAATTGCCAAAAGTCAGATTTTTGCTGAAATTGTGACCCCGGGGCTTAGGGATTTTTTCAAAAAATCTTTTTCCGCCGGTTAAGTTGTTGAGGGCTGATTTCTTCTTCTGTGATAATAAGCTTTCTGTTTCGACTG
Source organism: Podarcis tiliguerta (assembly GCF_965153285.1). NCBI lineage: Eukaryota > Metazoa > Chordata > Lepidosauria > Squamata > Lacertidae > Podarcis > Podarcis tiliguerta. Next base: position 13,831,836 of record NC_139543.1, on the reverse strand, counting down.
CCAAAGCTTTCAGGGAAGCATTTGCAAGTGATTGGCACCATTTTTGAGTGAATTGCCAAAAGTCAGATTTTTGCTGAAATTGTGACCCCGGGGCTTAGGGATTTTTTCAAAAAATCCTTTTCTGCCGGTTAAGTTGTTGAGGGCTGATTTCTTGTCCTGTGATAAAAAGCCTTCTGTTTCGACCGCCAAAGCTTTCAGGGGCGCATTTGCAAGCGGTTGGTACCATTTTTGAGTGAATTGCCAAAAGTCAGATTTTTGCTGAAATTGTGACCCCGGGGCTAAGGGATTTTTTCAAAAAAACTTTTTCTGCCGGTTAAGTTGTCAAGGGCTGATTTCTTCTTCTGTGATAATAAGCTTTCTTTTTCGACCGACAAAGCTTTCAGGGGAGCATTTGCAACCGGTTGGCACCATTTTGGAGTGAATTGCCAAAAGTCAGATTTTTGCTGAAATTGTGACCCCGGGGCTTAAGGATTTTTTTCAAAAAATCTTTTTCTGCCGGTTAAGTTGTTGAGGGCTGATTTCTTGTCCTGTGATAAAAAGCCTTCTGTTTCGACCGCCAAAGCTTTCAGGGGAGCATTTACAACCGGTTGGCACCATTTTTGAGTGAATTGCCCAAAGTCAGATTTTTGCTGAAATTGTGACCCCGGGGCTTAGGGATTTTTTCAAAAAATCTTTTTCCGCCGGTTAAGTTGTTGAGGGCTGATTTCTTGTCCTGTGATAAAAAGCCTTCTTTTTCGACTGCCAAAGCTTTCAGGGGAGCATTTGCAAGCGGTTGGCACCATTTTTGAGTGAATTGCCCAAAGTCAGATTTTTGCTGAAATTGTGACCCCGGGGCTTAAGGATTTTTTCAAAAAATCTTTTTCTGGCGGTTAAGTTGTTGAGGGCTGATTTCTTGTTCTTTGATAATAAGCCTTCTGTTTCGACTGACAAAGCTTTCAGGGGAGCATTTGCAACCGGTTGGCACCATTTTTGAGTGAATTGCCCAAAGTCAGATTTTTGCTGAAATTGTGACCCCGGGGCTTAAGGATTTTTTCAAAAAATCTTTTTCTGCCGGTTAAGTTGTTGAGGGCTGAATTCTTCTTCTGTGATAATAAGCCTTCTGTTTCGACTGCCAAAGCTTTCAGGGAAGCATTTGCAAGTGATTGGCACTATTTTTGAGTGAATTGCCAAAAGTCAGATTTTTGCTGAAATTGTGACCCCGGGGCTTAGGGATTTTTTCAAAAAATCTTTTTCTGCCGGTTAAGTTCTCGAGGGTTGATTTCTTGTTCTGTGATAATAAGCCTTCTGTTTTGACTGACAAAGCTTTCAGGGGAGCATTTGCAACCGGTTGGCACCATTTTGGAGTGAATTGCCAAAAGTCAGATTTTTGCTGAAATTGTGACCCCGGGGCTTAAGGATTTTTTCAAAAAATCTTTTTCTGCCGGTTAAGTTGTTGAGGGCTGATTTCTTCTTCTGTGATAATAAGCCTTCTGTTTTGACTGCCAAAGCTTTCAGGGAAGCATTTGCAAGTGATTGGCACCATTTTTGAGTGAATTGCCAAAAGTCAGATTTTTGCTGAAATTGTACCCCCGGGGCATAGGGATTTTTTCAAAAAATCTTTTTCCGCCGGTTAAGTTGTTGAGGGCTGATTTCTTGTCCTGTGATAATAAGCCTTCTGTTTCGACCGCCAAACTTTCAGGGGAGCATTTGCAAGGGGTTGGTACCATTTTTGAGTGAATTGCCAAAAGTCAGATTTTTGCTGAAATTGTGACCCCGGCGCTTAGGTATTTTTTCAAAAAATCTTTTTCTGCCGGTTAAGTTGTCAAGGGCTGATTTCTTGTCCTGTGATAAAAATCCTTCTGTTTCGACCGCCAAAGCTTTCAGGGGAGCATTTGCAAGCGGTTGGCACCATTTTTGAGTGAATTGCCCAAAGTCAGATTTTTGCTGAAATTGTGACCCCGGGGCTTAGGGATTTTTTCAAAAAATCTTTTTCCGCCGGTTAAGTTGTTGAGGGCTGATTTCTTGTCCTGTGATAAAAAGCCTTCTGTTTCGACCGCCAAAGCTTTCAGGGGAGCATTTACAACCGGTTGGCACCATTTTTGAGTGAATTGCCAAAAGTCAGATTTTTGCTGAAATTGTGACCCCGGGGCTTAGGGATTTTTTCAAAAAATCTTTTTCCGCCGGTTAAGTTGTTGAGGGCTGATTTCTTCTTCTGTGATAATAAGCCTTCTGTTTCGACTGCCAAAGCTTTCAGGGAAGCATTTGCAAGTGATTGGCACCATTTTTGAGTGAATTGCCAAAAGTCAGATTTTTGCTGAAATTGTGACCCCGGGGCTTAGGGATTTTTTCAAAAAATCCTTTTCTGCCGGTTAAGTTGTTGAGGGCTGATTTCTTGTCCTGTGATAAAAAGCCTTCTGTTTCGACCGCCAAAGCTTTCAGGGGCGCATTTGCAAGCGGTTGGTACCATTTTTGAGTGAATTGCCAAAAGTCAGATTTTTGCTGAAATTGTGACCCCGGGGCTAAGGGATTTTTTCAAAAAAACTTTTTCTGCCGGTTAAGTTGTCAAGGGCTGATTTCTTCTTCTGTGATAATAAGCTTTCTTTTTCGACCGACAAAGCTTTCAGGGGAGCATTTGCAACCGGTTGGCACCATTTTGGAGTGAATTGCCAAAAGTCAGATTTTTGCTGAAATTGTGACCCCGGGGCTTAAGGATTTTTTTCAAAAAATCTTTTTCTGCCGGTTAAGTTGTTGAGGGCTGATTTCTTGTCCTATGATAAAAAGCCTTCTGTTTCGACTGACAAAGCTTTCAGGGGAGCATTTGCAACCGGTTGGCACCATTTTTGAGTGAATTGCCAAAAGTCAGATTTTTGCTGAAATTGTGACCCCGGGGCTTAGGGATTTTTTCAAAAAATCTTTTTCCGCCGGTTAAGTTGTTGAGGGCTGATTTCTTGTCCTGTGATAAAAAGCTTTCTGTTTCGACCGCCAAAGCTTTCAGGGGAGCATTTGCAACCGGTTGGCACCATTTTTGATTGAATTGCCCAAAGTCAGATTTTTGCTGAAATTGTGACCCCGGGGCTTAGGGATTTTTTCAAAAAATCTTTTTCCGCTGGTTAAGTTGTTGAGGGATGATTTCTTGTCCTGTGATAAAAAGCCTTCTGTTTCCACCGCCAAAGCTTTCAGGGGAGCATTTGCAACCGGTTGTCACCATTTTTGAGTGAATTGCCCAAAGTCAGATTTTTGCTGAAATTGTGACCCCGGGGCTTAGGGATTTTTTCAAAAAATCTTTTTCTGCCGGTTAAGTTCTCGAGGGTTGATCTCTTGTTCTGTGATAATAAGCCTTCTGTTTTGACTGACAAAGCTTTCAGGGGAGCATTTGCAACCGGTTGGCACCATTTTGGAGTGAATTGCCAAAAGTCAGATTTTTGCTGAAATTGTGACCCCGGGGCTTAAGGATTTTTTCAAAAAATCTTTTTCTGCCGGTTAAGTTGTTGAGGGCTGATTTCTTCTTCTGTGATAATAAGCCTTCTGTTTTGACTGCCAAAGCTTTCAGGGAAGCATTTGCAAGTGATTGGCACCATTTTCGAGTGAATTGCCAAAAGTCAGATTTTTGCTGAAATTGTACCCCCGGGGCATAGGGATTTTTTCAAAAAATCTTTTTCCGCCGGTTAAGTTGTTGAGGGCTGATTTCTTGTCCTGTGATAATAAGCCTTCTGTTTCGACCGCCAAACTTTCAGGGGAGCATTTGCAAGGGGTTGGTACCATTTTTGAGTGAATTGCCAAAAGTCAGATTTTTGCTGAAATTGTGACCCCGGGGCTTAGGTATTTTTTCAAAAAATCTTTTTCTGCCGGTTAAGTTGTCAAGGGCTGATTTCTTCTTTTGTGATAATAAGCTTTCTTTTTTCAGCGACAAAGCTTTCAGGGGAGCATTTGCAACCGGTTGGCACCATTTTTGAGTGAATTGCCAAAAGTCAGATTTTTGCTGAAATTGTGACCCCGGGGCTTAAGGATTTTTTTCAAAAAATCTTTTTCTGCCGGTTAAGTTGTTGAGGGCTGATTTCTTGTCCTATGATAAAAAGCCTTCTGTTTCGACTGACAAAGCTTTCAGGGGAGCATCTGCAACCGGTTGGCACCATTTTGGAGTGAATAGCCAAAAGTCAGATTTTTGCTGAAATTGTGACCCCGGGGCTTAAGGATTTTTTCAAAAAATCTTTTTCTGCCGGTTAAGTTGTTGAGGGCTGATTTCTTCTTCTGTGATAATAAGCCTTCTGTTTCGACTGACAAAGCTTTCAGGGGAGCATTTGCAACCGGTTGGCACCATTTTTGAGTGAATTGCCCAAAGTCAGTTTTTGCTGAAATTGTGACCCCTGGGCTTAAGGATTTTTTCAAAAAATCTTTTTCTGCCGGTTAAATTGTTGAGGGCTGATTTCTTCTTCTGTGATAATAAGAATTCTGTTTCGACTGCAAAAGCTTTCGGGGAAGCATTCGCAAGTGATTGGCACCATTTTTGAGTGAATTGCCAAAAGTCAGATTTTTGCTGAAATTGTGACCCCGGGGCTTAGGGATTTTTTCAAAAAATCTTTTTCTGCCGGTTAAGTTGTCAAGGGATGATTTCTTCTTCTGTGATAATAAGCTTTCTTTTTCGACCGACAAAGCTTTCAGGGAAGCATTTGCAACCGGTTGGCACCATTTTTGAGTGAATTGCCCAAAGTCAGATTTTTGCTGAAATTGTGACACCGGGGCTCAAGGATTGTTTCAAAAAATCTTTTTCTGCCGGTTAAGTTGTTGAGGGCTGATTTCTTCTTCTGTGATAATAAGCCTTCTGTTTTGACTGACAAAGCTTTCAGGGAAGCATTTGCAAGTGATTGGCACCATTTTTGAGTGAATTGCCAAAAGTCAGATTTTTGCTGAAATTGTACCCCCGGGGCATAGGGATTTTTTCAAAAAATCTTTTTCTGCCGGTTAAGTTGTTGAGGGCTGATTTCTTGTCCTGTGATAAAAAGCCTTCTGTTTCGACCGCCAAACTTTCAGGGGAGCATTTGCAAGGGGTTGGCACCATTTTTGAGTGAATTGCCAAAAGTCAGATTTTTGCTGAAATTGTGACCCCGGGCCTTAAGGGTTTTTTCAAAAAATCTTTTTCTGCCGGTTAAGTTGTTGAGGGCTGATTTCTTCTTCTGTGATAATAAGCCTTCTGTTTCGACTGACAAAGCTTTCAGGGGAGAATTTGCAACCGGTTGGCACCATTTTTGAGTGAATTGCCCAAAGTCAGTTTTTGCTGAAATTGTGACCCCGGGGCTTAAGGATTTTTTCAAAAAATCTTTTTCTGCCGGTTAAATTGTTGAGGGCTGATTTCTTCTTCTGTGATAATAAGAATTCTGTTTCGACTGCAAAAGCTTTCAGGGAAGCATTCGCAAGTGATTGGCACCATTTTTGAGTGAATTGCCAAAAGTCAGATTTTTGCTGAAATTGTATCCCCAGGGCTTAGGGATTTTTTCAAAAAATCTTTTTCCGCCGGTTAAGTTGTTGAGGGCTGATTTCTTGTCCTGTGATAAAAAGCCTTCTGTTTCGACCGCCAAACTTTCAGGGGAGCATTTGCAAGGGGTTGGTACCATTTTTGAGTGAATTGCCAAAAGTCAGATTTTTGCTGAAATTGTGACCCCGGGGCTTAGGGATTTTTTCAAAAAATCTTTTTCTGCCGGTTAAGTTGTCAAGGGCTGATTTCTTCTTCTGTGATAATAAGCTTTCTTTTTCGACCAACAAAGCTTTCAGGGAAGCATTTGCAACCGGTTGGCACCATTTTTGAGTGAATTGCCCAAAGTCAGATTTTTGCTGAAATTGTGACCCCGGGGCTTAAGGATTTTTTCAAAAAATCTTTTTCTGCCGGTTAAGTTGTTGAGGGCTGATTTCTTCTTCTGTGATAATAAGCCTTCTGTTTTGACTGACAAAGCTTTCAGGGAAGCATTTGCAAGTGATTGGCACCATTTTTGAGTGAATTGCCAAAAGTCAGATTTTTGCTGAAATTGTGACCCCGGGGCTTAGGGATTTTTTCAAAAAATCTTTTTCTGCCGCTTAAGTTGTCGAGGGTAGATTTCTTGTTCTGTGATAATAAGCCTTCTGTTTTGACTGACAAAGCTTTCAGGGGAGCATTTGCAACCGGTTGGCACCATTGTTGAGTGAATTGCCCAAAGTCAGATTTTTGCTGAAATTGTGACCCCGGGGCTTAGGGATTTTTTCAAAAAATCTTTTTCCGCCGGTTAAGTTGTTGAGGGATGATTTCTTGTCCTGTGATAAAAAGCCTTCTGTTTCGACCGCCAAAGCTTTCAGGGGAGCATTTGCAACCGGTTGGCACCATTTTTGAGTGAATTGCCCAAAGTCAGATTTTTGCTGAAATTGTGACCCCAGGGCTTAGGGATTTTTTCAAAAAATCTTTTTCTGCCGGTTAAGTTCTCGAGGGTTGATTTCTTGTTCTGTGATAATAAGCCTTCTGTTTTGACTGACAAAGCTTTCAGGGGAGCATTTGCAACCGGTTGGCACCATTTTGGAGTGAATTGCCAAAAGTCAGATTTTTGCTGAAATTGTGACCCCGGGGCTTAAGGACTTTTTCAAAAAATCTTTTTCTGCCGGTTAAGTTGTTGAGGGCTGATTTCTTGTCCTATGATAAAAAGCCTTCTGTTTCGACTGACAAAGCTTTCAGGGGAGCATTTGCAACCGGTTGGCACCATTTTTGAGTGTATTGCCCAAAGTCAGATTTTTGCTGAAATTGTGACCCCGGGGCTTAGGGATTTTTTCAAAAAATCTTTTTCTGCCGGTTAAGTTGTCGAGGGTTGATTTCTTGTTCTGTGATAATAAGCCTTCTGTTTGGACTGACAAAGCTTTCAGGGGAGCATCTGCAACCGGTTGGCACCATTTTGGAGTGAATTGCCCATAGTCAGATTTTTGCTGAAATTGTGACCCCGGGGCTTAAGGATTTTTTCAAAAAATCTTTTTCTGCCGGTTAAGTTGTTGAGGGCTGATTTCTTCTTCTGTGATAATAAGCCTTCTGTTTCGACTGACAAAGCTTTCAGGGGAGCATTTGCAACCGGTTGGCACCATTTTTGAGTGAATTGCCAAAAGTCAGATTTTTGCTGAAATTGTACCCCCGGGGCATAGGGATTTTTTCAAAAAATCTTTCTCCGCCGGTTAAGTTGTTGAGGGCTGATTTCTTGTCCTGTGATATAAAGCCTTTTGTTTCGACCGCCAAACTTTCAGGGGAGCATTTGCAAGGGGTTGGTACCATTTTTGAGTGAATTGCCAAAAGTCAGATTTTTGCTGAAATTGTGACCCCGGGGCTTAGGGATTTTTTCAAAAAATCTTTTTCTGCCGGTTAAGTTGTCAAGGGCTGATTTCTTCTTTTCTGATAATAAGCTTTCTTTTTCGACCGACAAAGCTTTCAGGGGAGTATTTGCAAGCGGTTGGTACCATTTTTGAGTGAATTGCCAAAAGACAGATTTTTGCTGAAATTGTGACCCCGGGGCTTAGGGATTTTTTCAAAAAATCTTTTTCCGCCGGTTAAGTTGTTGAGGGCTGATTTCTTGTCCTGTGATAAAAAGCCTTCTGTTTCGACCGCCAAAGCTTTCAGGGGCGCATTTGCAAGCGGTTGGCACCATTTTTGAGTGAATTGCCAAAAGTCAGATTTTTGCTGAAATTGTGACCCCGGGGCTTAGGGATTTTTTCAAAAAATCTTTTTCTGCCGGTTAAGTTGTCAAGGGCTGATTTCTTCTTCTGTGATAATAAGCTTTCTTTTTCGACCGACAAAGCTTTCAGGGGAGCATTTGCAAGGGGTTGGCACCATTTTTGAGTGAATTGCCAAAAGTCAGATTTTTGCTGAAATTGTGACCCCGGGGCTTAGGGATTTTTTCAAAAAATCTTTTTCTGCCGGTTAAGTTGTCGAGGGTTGATTTCTTGTTCTGTGATAATAAGCCTTCTGTTTGGACTGACAAAGCTTTCAGGGGAGCATCTGCAACCGGTTGGCACCATTTTGGAGTGATTTGCCCATAGTCAGATTTTTGCTGAAATTGTGACCCCGGGGCTTAAGGATTTTTTCAAAAAATCTTTTTCTGCCGGTTAAGTTGTTGAGGGCTGATTTCTTCTTCTGTGATAATAAGCCTTCTGTTTTGACTGACAAAGCTTTCAGGGGAGCATTTGCAACCGGTTGGCACCATTTTTGAGTGAATTGCCCAAAGTCAGTTTTTGCTGAAATTGTGAGCCTGGGGCTTAGGGATTTTTTCAAAAAATCTTTTTCTGCCGGTTAAATTGTTGAGGGCTGATTTCTTCTTCTGTGATAATAAGCCTTCTGTTTCGACTGCCAAAGCTTTCAGGGAAGGATTTGCAAGCGGTTGGTACCATTTTTGAGTGAATTGCCAAAAGTCAGATTTTTGCTGAAATTGTGACCCCGGGGCTTAGGGATTTTTTCAAAAAATCTTTTTCTGCCGGTTAAGTTGTTGAGGGCTGATTTCTTGTCCTGTGATAAAAAGCCTTCTGTTTCGACCGCCAAAGCTTTCAGGGGCGCATTTGCAAGCGGTTGGCACCATTTTTGAGTGAATTGCCAAAAGTCAGATTTTTGCTGAAATTGTGACCCCGGGGCTTAGGGATTTTTTCAAAAAATCTTTTTCTGCCGGTTAAGTTGTCAAGGGCTGATTTCTTCTTCTGTGATAATAAGCCTTCTGTTTGGACTGACAAAGCTTTCAGGGGAGCATCTGCAACCGGTTGGCACCATTTTGGAGTGAATTGCCCATAGTCAGATTTTTGCTGAAATTGTGACCCCGGGGCTTAAGGATTTTTTCAAAAAATCTTTTTCTGCCGGTTAAGTTGTTGAGGGCTGATTTCTTCTTCTGTGATAATAAGAATTCTGTTTCGACTGCAAAAGCTTTCAGGGAAGCATTTGCAAGTGATTGGCACCATTTTTGAGTGAATTGCCAAAAGTCAGATTTTTGCTGAAATTCTACCCCCAGGGCTTAGGGATTTTTTTCAAAAAATCTTTTTCCGCCGTTAAGTTGTTGAGGGCTGATTTCTTCTTCTGTGATAATAAGCTTTCTTTTTCGACCAACAAAGCTTTCAGGGAAGCATTTGCAACCGGTTGGCACCATTTTTGAGTGAATTGCCCAAAGTCAGATTTTTGCTGAAATTGTGACCCCGGGGCTTAAGGATTTTTTCAAAAAATCTTTTTCTGCCGGTTAAGTTGTTGAGGGCTGATTTCTTCTTCTGTGATAATAAGCCTTCTGTTTTGACTGACAAAGCTTTCAGGGAAGCATTTGCAAGTGATTGGCACCATTTTTGAGTGAATTGCCAAAAGTCAGATTTTTGCTGAAATTGTGACCCCGGGGCTTAGGGATTTTTTCAAAAAATCTTTTTCTGCCGCTTAAGTTGTCGAGGGTAGATTTCTTGTTCTGTGATAATAAGCCTTCTGTTTTGACTGACAAAGCTTTCAGGGGAGCATTTGCAACCGGTTGGCACCATTGTTGAGTGAATTGCCCAAAGTCAGATTTTTGCTGAAATTGTGACCCCGGGGCTTAGGGATTTTTTCAAAAAATCTTTTTCCGCCGGTTAAGTTGTTGAGGGATGATTTCTTGTCCTGTGATAAAAAGCCTTCTGTTTCGACCGCCAAAGCTTTCAGGGGAGCATTTGCAACCGGTTGGCACCATTTTTGAGTGAATTGCCCAAAGTCAGATTTTTGCTGAAATTGTGACCCCAGGGCTTAGGGATTTTTTCAAAAAATCTTTTTCTGCCGGTTAAGTTCTCGAGGGTTGATTTCTTGTTCTGTGATAATAAGCCTTCTGTTTTGACTGACAAAGCTTTCAGGGGAGCATTTGCAACCGGTTGGCACCATTTTGGAGTGAATTGCCAAAAGTCAGATTTTTGCTGAAATTGTGACCCCGGGGCTTAAGGACTTTTTCAAAAAATCTTTTTCTGCCGGTTAAGTTGTTGAGGGCTGATTTCTTGTCCTATGATAAAAAGCCTTCTGTTTCGACTGACAAAGCTTTCAGGGGAGCATTTGCAACCGGTTGGCACCATTTTTGAGTGTATTGCCCAAAGTCAGATTTTTGCTGAAATTGTGACCCCGGGGCTTAGGGATTTTTTCAAAAAATCTTTTTCTGCCGGTTAAGTTGTCGAGGGTTGATTTCTTGTTCTGTGATAATAAGCCTTCTGTTTGGACTGACAAAGCTTTCAGGGGAGCATCTGCAACCGGTTGGCACCATTTTGGAGTGAATTGCCCATAGTCAGATTTTTGCTGAAATTGTGACCCCGGGGCTTAAGGATTTTTTCAAAAAATCTTTTTCTGCCGGTTAAGTTGTTGAGGGCTGATTTCTTCTTCTGTGATAATAAGCCTTCTGTTTCGACTGACAAAGCTTTCAGGGGAGCATTTGCAACCGGTTGGCACCATTTTTGAGTGAATTGCCAAAAGTCAGATTTTTGCTGAAATTGTACCCCCGGGGCATAGGGATTTTTTCAAAAAATCTTTCTCCGCCGGTTAAGTTGTTGAGGGCTGATTTCTTGTCCTGTGATATAAAGCCTTTTGTTTCGACCGCCAAACTTTCAGGGGAGCATTTGCAAGGGGTTGGTACCATTTTTGAGTGAATTGCCAAAAGTCAGATTTTTGCTGAAATTGTGACCCCGGGGCTTAGGGATTTTTTCAAAAAATCTTTTTCTGCCGGTTAAGTTGTCAAGGGCTGATTTCTTCTTTTGTGATAATAAGCTTTCTTTTTCGACCGACAAAGCTTTCAGGGGAGTATTTGCAAGCGGTTGGTACCATTTTTGAGTGAATTGCCAAAAGACAGATTTTTGCTGAAATTGTGACCCCGGGGCTTAGGGATTTTTTCAAAAAATCTTTTTCTGCCGGTTAAGTTGTTGAGGGCTGATTTCTTGTCCTGTGATAAAAATCCTTCTGTTTCGACCGCCAAAGCTTTCAGGGGCGCATTTGCAAGCGGTTGGCACCATTTTTGAGTGAATTGCCAAAAGTCAGATTTTTGCTGAAATTGTGACCCCGGGGCTTAGCGATTTTTTCAAAAAATCTTTTTCTGCCGGTTAAGTTGTCAAGGGCTGATTTCTTCTTCTGTGATAATAAGCTTTCTTTTTCGACCGACAAAGCTTTCAGGGGAGCATTTGCAACCGGTTGGCACGAATTTTTGAGTGATTTGCCAAAAGTTAGATTTTTGCTGAAATTGTGACCCCGGGGCTTAAGGATTTTTTTCAAAAAATCTTTTTCTGCCGGTTAAGTTGTTGAGGGCTGATTTCTTGTCCTGTGATAAAAAGCCTTCTGTTTCGACTGACAAAGCTTTCAGGGGAGCATTTGCAACCGGTTGGCACCATTTTGGAGTGAATTGCCCAAAGTCAGATTTTTGCTGAAATAGTGACCCCGGGGCTTAGGGATTTTTTCAAAAAATCTTTTTCTGCCGGTTAAGTTGTCGACGGTTGATTTCTTGTTCTGTGATAATAAGCCTTCTGTTTTGACTGACAAAGCTTTCAGGGGAGCATTTGCAACCGGTTGGCACCATTTTGGAGTGAATTGCCAAAAGTCAGATTTTTGCTGAAATTGTGACCCCGGGGCTTAAGGATTTTTTCAAAAAATCTTTTTCTGCCGGTTAAGTTGTTGAGGGCTGATTTCTTGTTCTGTGATAATAAGCCTTCTGTTTCGACTGACAAAGCTTTCAGGGGAGCATTTGCAACCGGTTGGCACCATTTTTGAGTGAATTGCCCAAAGTCAGATTTTTGCTGAAATTGTGACCCCTGGGCTTAAGGATTTTTTCAAAAAATCTTTTTCTGCCGGTTAAGTTGTTGAGGGCTGATTTCTTCTCCTGTGATAAAAAGCCTTCTGTTTCGACTGCCAAAGCTTTCAGGGAAGCATTTGCATGTGATTGGCACCATTTTTGAGTGAATTGCCAAAAGTCACATTTTTGCTGAAATTGTGACCCCGGGGCTTAGGGATTTTTTCAAAAAAAAATTTTCCGCCGGTTAAGTTGTTGAGGGCTGATTTCTTGTCCTGTGATAAAAAGCCTTCTGTTTCGACTGCCAAAGCTTTCAGGGGAGCATTTGCAAGTGGTTGGCACCATTTTGGAGTGAATTGCCAAAAGTCAGATTTTTGCTGAAATTGTGACCCCGGGGCTTCAGGATTTTTTCAAAAAAAAAATTTCTGCCGGTTAAGTTGTTGAGGGCTGATTTCTTCTTCTGTGATAATAAGCTTTCTTTTTCGACCGACAAAGCTTTCAGGGGAGCATTTGCAACCGGTTGGCACCATTTTTGAGTGATTTGCCAAAAGTCAGATTTTTGCTGAAATTGTGACCCCTGGGCTTAAGGATTTTTTCAAAAAATCTTTTTCTGCCGGTTAAGTTGTTGAGGGCTGATTTCTTGTCCTGTGATAAAAAGCCTTCTGTTTCGACTGCCAAAGCTTTCAGGGAAGCATTTGCAAGTGATTGGCACCATTTTTGAGTGAATTGCCAAAAGTCAGATTTTTGCTGAAATTGTGACCCCGGGGCTTAGGGATTTTTTCAAAAAAAAATTTTCCGCCGGTTAAGTTGTTGAGGGCTGATTTCTTGTCCTGTGATAAAAAGCCTTCTGTTTCGACCGCCAAAGCTTTCAGGGGAGCATTTGCAAGTGGTTGGCACCATTTTGGAGTGAATTGCCAAAAGTCAGATTTTTGCTGAAATTGTGACCCCGGGGCTTAGGGATTTTTTCAAAAAAAATTTTTCTGCCGGTTAAGTTGTTGAGGGCTGATTTCTTCTTCTGTGATAAGAAGCCTTCTTTTTCGACTGCCAAAGCTTTCAGGGAAGCATTTGCAAGTGATTTGCACCATTTTGGAGTGAATTGCCAAAAGTCAGATTTTTGCTGAAATTGTGACCCCGGGGCTTAGGGATTTTTTCAAAAAATCTTTTTCTGCCGGTTAATTTGTCAATGGCTGATTTTTTGTCCTGTGATAAAAAGCCTTCTGTTTCGACCGCCAAAGCTTTTAGGGGAGCACTTGCAAGCAGTTGGTACCATTTTTGAGTGAATTGCCAAAAGTCAGATTTTTGCTGAAATTGTGACCCCGGGGCTTAGGGATTTTTTCAAAAAATCTTTTTCCGCCGGTTAAGTTGTTGAGGGCTGATTTCTTGTCCTGTGATAAAAAGCCTTCTGTTTCGACCGCCAAAGCTTTCAGGGGAGCATTTGCAAGCGGTTGGCACCATTTTTGAGTGAATTGCCAAAAGTCAGATTTTTGCTGAAATTGTGACCCCGGGGCTTAGGGATTTTTTCAAAAAATCTTTTCCCGCCGGTTAAGTTGTTGAGGGCTGATTTCTTGTCCTGTGATAAAAAGCCTTCTGTTTCGACCGCCAAAGCTTTCAGGGGAGCATTTGCAACCGGTTGGCACCATTTTTGAGTGAATTGCCAAAAGTCAGATTTTTGCTGAAATTGTGACCCCGGGGCTTCAGGATTTTTTCAAAAAAAAATTTTCTACCGGTTAAGTTGTTGAGGGCTGATTTCTTCTTCTGTGATAAGAAGCCTTCTTTTTCGACTGCCAAAGCTTTCAGGGGAGCATTTGCAAGCGGTTGGTACCATTTTTGAGTGAATTGCCAAAAGTCAGATTTTTGCTGAAATTGTGACCCCGGGGCTTAGGGATTTTTTCAATAAATCTTTTTCCGCCGGTTAAGTTGTTGAGGGCTGATTTCTTGTCCTGTGATAAAAAGCCTTCTGTTTCGACCGCCAAACTTTCAGGGGAGCATTTGCAAGGGGTTGGTACCATTTTTGCGTGAATTGCCAAAAGTCAGATTTTTGCTGAAATTGTGACCCCGGGGCTTAGGGATTTTTTCAAAAAATCTTTTTCTGCCGGTTAAGTTGTCAAGGGCTGATTTCTTCTTTTGTGATAATAAGCTTTCTTTTTCGACCGACAAAGCTTTCAGGGGAGTATTTGCAAGCGGTTGGTACCATTTTTGAGTGAATTGCCAAAAGTCAGATTTTTGCTGAAATTGTGACCCCGGGGCTTAGGGATTTTTTCAAAAAATCTTTTTCTGCCGGTTAAGTTGTTGAGGGCTGATTTCTTGTCCTGTGATAAAAATCCTTCTGTTTCGACCGCCAAAGCTTTCAGGGGCGCATTTGCAAGCGGTTGGCACCATTTTTGAGTGAATTGCCAAAAGTCAGATTTTTGCTGAAATTGTGACCCCGGGGCTTAGCGATTTTTTCAAAAAATCTTTTTCTGCCGGTTAAGTTGTCAAGGGCTGATTTCTTCTTCTGTGATAATAAGCTTTCTTTTTCGACCGACAAAGCTTTCAGGGGAGCATTTGCAACCGGTTGGCACGAATTTTTGAGTGATTTGCCAAAAGTTAGATTTTTGCTGAAATTGTGACCCCGGGGCTTAAGGATTTTTTTCAAAAAATCTTTTTCTGCCGGTTAAGTTGTTGAGGGCTGATTTCTTGTCCTGTGATAAAAAGCCTTCTGTTTCGACTGACAAAGCTTTCAGGGGAGCATTTGCAACCGGTTGGCACCATTTTGGAGTGAATTGCCCAAAGTCAGATTTTTGCTGAAATAGTGACCCCGGGGCTTAGGGATTTTTTCAAAAAATCTTTTTCTGCCGGTTAAGTTGTCGACGGTTGATTTCTTGTTCTGTGATAATAAGCCTTCTGTTTTGACTGACAAAGCTTTCAGGGGAGCATTTGCAACCGGTTGGCACCATTTTGGAGTGAATTGCCAAAAGTCAGATTTTTGCTGAAATTGTGACCCCGGGGCTTAAGGATTTTTTCAAAAAATCTTTTTCTGCCGGTTAAGTTGTTGAGGGCTGATTTCTTGTTCTGTGATAATAAGCCTTCTGTTTCGACTGACAAAGCTTTCAGGGGAGCATTTGCAACCGGTTGGCACCATTTTTGAGTGAATTGCCCAAAGTCAGATTTTTGCTGAAATTGTGACCCCTGGGCTTAAGGATTTTTTCAAAAAATCTTTTTCTGCCGGTTAAGTTGTTGAGGGCTGATTTCTTCTCCTGTGATAAAAAGCCTTCTGTTTCGACTGCCAAAGCTTTCAGGGAAGCATTTGCATGTGATTGGCACCATTTTTGAGTGAATTGCCAAAAGTCACATTTTTGCTGAAATTGTGACCCCGGGGCTTAGGGATTTTTTCAAAAAAAAATTTTCCGCCGGTTAAGTTGTTGAGGGCTGATTTCTTGTCCTGTGATAAAAAGCCTTCTGTTTCGACTGCCAAAGCTTTCAGGGGAGCATTTGCAAGTGGTTGGCACCATTTTGGAGTGAATTGCCAAAAGTCAGATTTTTGCTGAAATTGTGACCCCGGGGCTTCAGGATTTTTTCAAAAAAAAAATTTCTGCCGGTTAAGTTGTTGAGGGCTGATTTCTTCTTCTGTGATAATAAGCTTTCTTTTTCGACCGACAAAGCTTTCAGGGGAGCATTTGCAACCGGTTGGCACCATTTTTGAGTGATTTGCCAAAAGTCAGATTTTTGCTGAAATTGTGACCCCTGGGCTTAAGGATTTTTTCAAAAAATCTTTTTCTGCCGGTTAAGTTGTTGAGGGCTGATTTCTTGTCCTGTGATAAAAAGCCTTCTGTTTCGACTGCCAAAGCTTTCAGGGAAGCATTTGCAAGTGATTGGCACCATTTTTGAGTGAATTGCCAAAAGTCAGATTTTTGCTGAAATTGTGACCCCGGGGCTTAGGGATTTTTTCAAAAAAAAATTTTCCGCCGGTTAAGTTGTTGAGGGCTGATTTCTTGTCCTGTGATAAAAAGCCTTCTGTTTCGACCGCCAAAGCTTTCAGGGGAGCATTTGCAAGTGGTTGGCACCATTTTGGAGTGAATTGCCAAAAGTCAGATTTTTGCTGAAATTGTGACCCCGGGGCTTAGGGATTTTTTCAAAAAAAATTTTTCTGCCGGTTAAGTTGTTGAGGGCTGATTTCTTCTTCTGTGATAAGAAGCCTTCTTTTTCGACTGCCAAAGCTTTCAGGGAAGCATTTGCAAGTGATTTGCACCATTTTGGAGTGAATTGCCAAAAGTCAGATTTTTGCTGAAATTGTGACCCCGGGGCTTAGGGATTTTTTCAAAAAATCTTTTTCTGCCGGTTAATTTGTCAATGGCTGATTTTTTGTCCTGTGATAAAAAGCCTTCTGTTTCGACCGCCAAAGCTTTTAGGGGAGCACTTGCAAGCAGTTGGTACCATTTTTGAGTGAATTGCCAAAAGTCAGATTTTTGCTGAAATTGTGACCCCGGGGCTTAGGGATTTTTTCAAAAAATCTTTTTCCGCCGGTTAAGTTGTTGAGGGCTGATTTCTTGTCCTGTGATAAAAAGCCTTCTGTTTCGACCGCCAAAGCTTTCAGGGGAGCATTTGCAAGCGGTTGGCACCATTTTTGAGTGAATTGCCAAAAGTCAGATTTTTGCTGAAATTGTGACCCCGGGGCTTAGGGATTTTTTCAAAAAATCTTTTCCCGCCGGTTAAGTTGTTGAGGGCTGATTTCTTGTCCTGTGATAAAAAGCCTTCTGTTTCGACCGCCAAAGCTTTCAGGGGAGCATTTGCAACCGGTTGGCACCATTTTTGAGTGAATTGCCAAAAGTCAGATTTTTGCTGAAATTGTGACCCCGGGGCTTCAGGATTTTTTCAAAAAAAAATTTTCTACCGGTTAAGTTGTTGAGGGCTGATTTCTTCTTCTGTGATAAGAAGCCTTCTTTTTCGACTGCCAAAGCTTTCAGGGGAGCATTTGCAAGCGGTTGGTACCATTTTTGAGTGAATTGCCAAAAGTCAGATTTTTGCTGAAATTGTGACCCCGGGGCTTAGGGATTTTTTCAATAAATCTTTTTCTGCCGGTTAAGTTGTCGAGGGTTGATTTCTTGTTCTGTGATAATAAGCCTTCTGTTTTGACTGACAAAGCTTTCAGGGGAGCATTTGCAACCGGTTGGCACCATTTTGGAGTGAATTGCCAAAAGTCAGATTTTTGCTGAAATTGTGACCCCGGGGCTTAAGGATTTTTTCAAAAAATCTTTTTCTGCCGGTTAAGTTGTTGAGGGCTGATTTCTTGTTCTTTGATAATAAGCCTTCTGTTTCGACTGACAAAGCTTTCAGGGGAGCATTTGCAACCGGTTGGCACCATTTTTGAGTGAATTGCCCAAAGTCAGATTTTTGCTGAAATTGTGACCCCGGGGCTTAGGGATTTTTTCAAAAAATCTTTTTCTGCCGGTTAAGTTGTTGAGGGCTGATTTCTTGTCCTGTGATAAAAAGCCTTCTGTTTCGACTGACAAAGCTTTCAGGGGAGCATTTGCAAGGGGTTGGTACCATTTTTGAGTGAATTGCCCAAAGTCAGATTTTTGCTGAAATTGTGACCCCTGGGCTTAAGGATTTTTTCAAAAAATCTTTTTCCGCCGGTTAAATTGTTGAGGGCTGATTTCTTGTCCTGTGATAAAAAGCCTTCTGTTTCGACTGCCAAAGTTTTCAGGGAAGCATATGCAAGTGATTGGCACCATTTTTGAGTGAATTGCCAAAAGTCAGATTTTTGCTGAAATTGTGACCCCGGGGCTTAGGGATTTTTTCAAAAAATCTTTTTCCGCCGGTTAAGTTGTTGAGGGCTGATTTCTTGTCCTGTGATAAAAAGCCTTCTGTTTCGACCGCCAAAGCTTTCAGGGGAGCATTTGCAAGCGGTTGGCACCATTTTTGAGTGAATTGCCAAAAGTCAGATTTTTGCTGAAATTGTGACCCCGGGGCTTCAGGATTTTTTCAAAAAAAAATTTTCTGCCGGTTAAGTTGTTGAAGGCTGATTTCTTCTTCTGTGATAAGAAGCCTTCTTTTTCGACTGCCAAAGCTTTCAGGGAAGCATTTGCAAGTGATTTGCACCATTTTTGAGTGAATTGCCAAAAGTCAGATTTTTGCTGAAATTGTGACCCCGGGGCTTAGTGATTTTTTCAAAAAATCTTTTTCTGCCGGTTAAGTTGTCAAGGGCTGATTTCTTGTCCTGTGATAAAAAGCCTTCTGTTTCGTCCGCCAAAGCTTTCAGGGGAGTACTTGCAAGCAGTTGGTACCATTTTTGAGTGAATTGCCAAAAGTCAGATTTTTGCTGAAATTGTACCCCCGGGGCATAGGGATTTTTTCAAAAAATCTTTTTCCGCCGGTTAAGTTGTTGAGGGCTGATTTCTTGTCCTGTGATAAAAAGCCTTCTGTTTCGACCGCCAAAGCTTTCAGGGGAGCATTTGCAAGGGGTTGGTACCATTTTAGAGTGAATTGCCAAAAGTCAGATTTTTGCTGAAATTGTGACCCCGGGGCTTAGGGATTTTTTCAAAAAATCTTTTTCTGCCGGTTAAGTTGTTGAGGGTTGATTTCTTCTTTTGTGATAATAAGCTTTCTTTTTCGACCGACAAAGCTTTCAGGGGAGTATTTGCAAGCGGTTGGTACCATTTTTGAGTGAATTGCCAAAAGTCAGATTTTTGCTGAAATTGTGACCCCGGGGCTTAGGGATTTTTTCAAAAAATCTTTTTCCGCCGGTTAAGTTGTTGAGGGCTGATTTCTTGTCCTGTGATAAAAATCCTTCTGTTTCGACCGCCAAAGCTTTCAGGGGCGCATTTGCAAGCGGTTGGCACCATTTTTGAGTGAATTGCCAAAAGTCAGATTTTTGCTGAAATTGTGACCCCGGGGCTTAGGGATTTTTTCAAAAAATCTTTTTCTGCCGGTTAAGTTGTCAAGGGCTGATTTCTTCTTCTGTGATAATAAGCTTTCTTTTTCAACCGACAAAGCTTTCAGGGGAGCATTTGCAACCGGTTGGCACCATTTTTGAGTGGTTTGCCAAAAGTCAGATTTTTGCTGAAATTGTGACCCCGGGGCTTAAGGATTTTTTTCAAAAAATCTTTTTCTGCCGGTTAAGTTGTTGAGGGCTGATTTCTTGTCCTGTGATAAAAAGCCTTCTGTTTCGACTGACAAAGCTTTCAGGGGAGAATTTGCAACCGGTTGGCACCATTTTGGAGTGAATTGCCCAAAGTCAGATTTTTGCTGAAATTGTGACCCCGGGGCTTAGGGATTTTTTCAAAAAAAAATTTTCCGCCGGTTAAGTTGTTGAGGGCTGATTTCTTGTCCTGTGATAAAAAGCCTTCTCTTTCGACTGCCAAAGCTTTCAGGGGAGCATTTGCAAGCGGTTGGTACCATTTTTGAGTGAATTGCCAAAAGTCAGATTTTTGCTGAAATTGTGACCCCGGGGCTTAGGGATTTTTTCAAAAAATCTTTTTCCGCCGGTTAAGTTGTTGAGGGCTGATTTCTTGTCCTGTGATAAAAAGCCTTCTGTTTCGATCGCCAAAGCTTTCAGGGGAGCATTTGCAAGCGGTTGGCACCATTTTTGAGTGAATTGCCAAAAGTCAAATTTTTGCTGAAATTGTGACCCCGGGGCTTAGTGATTTTTTCAAAAAATCTTTTTCTGCCGGTTAAGTTGTCAAGGGCTGATTTCTTGTCCTGTGATAAAAAGCCTTCTGTTTCGTCCGCCAAAGCTTTCAGGGGAGCACTTGCAAGCAGTTGGTACCATTTTTGAGTGAATTGCCAAAAGTCAGATTTTTGCTGAAATTGTGACCCCGGGGCTTAGGGATTTTTTCAAAAAATCTTTTTCTGCCGGTTAAGTTGTTGAGGGCTGATTTCTTCTTCTGTGATAATAAGCCTTGTGTTTCGACTGCCAAAGCTTTCAGGGAAGCATTTGCAAGTGATTGGCACCATTTTTGAGTTAATTGCCAAAAGTCAGATTTTTGCTGAAATTGTACCCCCGGGGCATAGGGATTTTTTCAAAAAATCTTTTTCCGCCGGTTAAGTTGTTGAGGGCTGATTTCTTGTCCTGTGATAAAAAGCCTTCTGTTTCGACCGCCAAAGCTTTCAGGGGAGCATTTGCAAGGGGTTGGTACCATTTTTGAGTGAATTGCCAAAAGTCAGATTTTTGCTGAAATTGTGACCCCGGGGCTTAGGGATTTTTTCAAAAAATCTTTTTCTGCCGGTTAAGTTGTCAAGGGCTGATTTCTTCTTTTGTGATAATAAGCTTTCTTTTTCGACCGACAAAGCTTTCAGGGGAGCATTTGCAACCGGTTGGCACCATTTTGGAGTGAATTGCCAAAAGTCAGATTTTTGCTGAAATTGTGACCCCGGGGCTTAAGGATTTTTTCAAAAAATCTTTTTCTGCCGGTTAAGTTGTTGAGGGCTGATTTCTTGTCCTGTGATAAAAAGCCTTCTGTTTCGACTGCCAAAGCTTTCAGGTAAGCATTTGCAAGTGATTGGCACCATTTTTGAGTGAATTGCCAAAAGTCAGATTTTTGCTGAAATTGTGACCCCGGGGCTTAGGGATTTTTTCAAAAAAAATTTTTCCGCCGGTTAAGTTGTTGAGGGCTGATTTCTTGTCCTGTGATAAAAAGCCTTCTGTTTCGACCGCCAAAGCTTTCAGGGGAGCATTTGCAAGTGGTTGGCACCATTTTGGAGTGAATTGCCAAAAGTCAGATTTTTGCTGAAATTGTGACCCCGGGGCTTAGGGATTTTTTCAAAAAAAAATTTTCTGCCGGTTAAGTTGTTGAGGGCTGATTTCTTCTTCTGTGATAAGAAGCCTTCTTTTTCGACTGCCAAAGCTTTCAGGGAAGCATTTGCAAGTGATTTGCACCATTTTGGAGTGAATTGCCAAAAGTCAGATTTTTGCTGAAATTGTGACCCCGGGGCTTAGGGATTTTTTCAAAAAATCTTTTTCTGCCGGTTAATTTGTCAATGGCTGATTTTTCGTCCTGTGATAAAAAGCCTTCTGTTTCGACCGCCAAAGCTTTTAGGGGAGCACTTGCAAGCAGTTGGTACCATTTTTGAGTGAATTGCCAAAAGTCAGATTTTTGCTGAAATTGTGACCCCGGGGCTTAGGGATTTTTTCAAAAAATCTTTTTCCGCCGGTTAAGTTGTTGAGGGCTGATTTCTTGTCCTGTGATAAAAAGCCTTCTGTTTCGACCGCCAAAGCTTTCAGGGGAGCATTTGCAAGCGGTTGGCACCATTTTTGAGTGAATTGCCAAAAGTCAGATTTTTGCTGAAATTGTGACCCCGGGGCTTAGGGATTTTTTCAAAAAATCTTTTCCCGCCGGTTAAGTTGTTGAGGGCTGATTTCTTGTCCTGTGATAAAAAGCCTTCTGTTTCGACCGCCAAAGCTTTCAGGGGAGCATTTGCAACCGGTTGGCACCATTTTTGAGTGAATTGCCAAAAGTCAGATTTTTGCTGAAATTGTGACCCCGGGGCTTCAGGATTTTTTCAAAAAAAAATTTTCTACCGGTTAAGTTGTTGAGGGCTGATTTCTTCTTCTGTGATAAGAAGCCTTCTTTTTCGACTGCCAAAGCTTTCAGGGGAGCATTTGCAAGCGGTTGGTACCATTTTTGAGTGAATTGCCAAAAGTCAGATTTTTGCTGAAATTGTGACCCCGGGGCTTAGGGATTTTTTCAAAAAATCTTTTTCTGCCGGTTAAGTTGTCGAGGGTTGATTTCTTGTTCTGTGATAATAAGCCTTCTGTTTTGACTGACAAAGCTTTCAGGGGAGCATTTGCAACCGGTTGGCACCATTTTGGAGTGAATTGCCAAAAGTCAGATTTTTGCTGAAATTGTGACCCCGGGGCTTAAGGATTTTTTCAAAAAATCTTTTTCTGCCGGTTAAGTTGTTGAGGGCTGATTTCTTGTTCTTTGATAATAAGCCTTCTGTTTCGACTGACAAAGCTTTCAGGGGAGCATTTGCAACCGGTTGGCACCATTTTTGAGTGAATTGCCCAAAGTCAGATTTTTGCTGAAATTGTGACCCCTGGGCTTAAGGATTTTTTCAAAAAATCTTTTTCTGCCGTTTAAGTTGTTGAGGGCTGATTTCTTGTCCTGTGATAAAAAGCCTTCTGTTTCGACTGACAAAGCTTTCAGGGGAGCATTTGCAAGGGGTTGGTACCATTTTTGAGTGAATTGCCCAAAGTCAGATTTTTGCTGAAATTGTGACCCCTGGGCTTAAGGATTTTTTCAAAAAATCTTTTTCCGCCGGTTAAATTGTTGAGGGCTGATTTCTTGTCCTGTGATAAAAAGCCTTCTGTTTCGACTGCCAAAGTTTTCAGGGAAGCATATGCAAGTGATTGGCACCACTTTTGAGTGAATTGCCAAAAGTCAGATTTTTGCTGAAATTGTGACCCCGGGGCTTAGGGATTTTTTCAAAAAATCTTTTTCCGCCGGTTAAGTTGTTGAGGGCTGATTTCTTGTCCTGTGATAAAAAGCCTTCTGTTTCGACCGCCAAAGCTTTCAGGGGAGCATTTGCAAGCGGTTGGCACCATTTTTGAGTGAATTGCCAAAAGTCAGATTTTTGCTGAAATTGTGACCCCGGGGCTTCAGGATTTTTTCAAAAAAAAATTTTCTGCCGGTTAAGTTGTTGAAGGCTGATTTCTTCTTCTGTGATAAGAAGCCTTCTTTTTCGACTGCCAAAGCTTTCAGGGAAGCATTTGCAAGTGATTTGCACCATTTTTGAGTGAATTGCCCAAAGTCAGATTTTTGCTGAAATTGTGACCCCGGGGCTTAGTGATTTTTTCAAAAAATCTTTTTCCGCCGGTTAAGTTGTTGAGGGCTGATTTCTTGTCCTGTGATAAAAAGCCTTCTGTTTCGACCGCCAAAGCTTTCAGGGGAGCATTTGCAAGGGGTTGGTACCATTTTAGAGTGAATTGCCAAAAGTCAGATTTTTGCTGAAATTGTGACCCCGGGGCTTAGGGATTTTTTCAAAAAATCTTTTTCTGCCGGTTAAGTTGTTGAGGGTTGATTTCTTCTTTTGTGATAATAAGCTTTCTTTTTCGACCGACAAAGCTTTCAGGGGAGTATTTGCAAGCGGTTGGTACCATTTTTGAGTGAATTGCCAAAAGTCAGATTTTTGCTGAAATTGTGACCCCGGGGCTTAGGGATTTTTTCAAAAAATCTTTTTCCGCCGGTTAAGTTGTTGAGGGCTGATTTCTTGTCCTGTGATAAAAATCCTTCTGTTTCGACCGCCAAAGCTTTCAGGGGCGCATTTGCAAGCGGTTGGCACCATTTTTGAGTGAATTGCCAAAAGTCAGATTTTTGCTGAAATTGTGACCCCGGGGCTTAGGGATTTTTTCAAAAAATCTTTTTCCGCTGGTTAAGTTGTTGAGGGCTGATTTCTTGTCCTGTGATAAAAAGCCTTCTGTTTCGACCGCCAAAGCTTTCAGGGGAGCATTTGCAAGCGGTTGGTACCAATTTTGAGTGAATTGCCAAAAGTCAGATTTTTGCTGAAATTGTGACCCCGGGGCTTAGGGATTTTTTCAAAAAATCTTTTTCTGCCGGTTAAGTTTTTGAGGGCTGATTTCTTGTCCTGTGATAAAAAGCCTTCTGTTTCGACTGACAAAGCTTTCAGGGGAGAATTTGCAACCGGTTGGCACCATTTTGGAGTGAATTGCCCAAAGTCAGATTTTTGCTGAAATTGTGACCCCGGGGCTTAGGGATTTTTTCAAAAAAAAATTTTCCGCCGGTTAAGTTGTTGAGGGCTGATTTCTTGTCCTGTGATAAAAAGCCTTCTGTTTCGACTGCCAAAGCTTTCAGGGGAGCATTTGCAAGCGGTTGGTACCATTTTTGAGTGAATTGCCAAAAGTCAGATTTTTGCTGAAATTGTGACCCCGGGGCTTAGGGATTTTTTAAAAAAATCTTTTTCCGCCGGTTAAGTTGTTGAGGGCTGATTTCTTGTCCTGTGATAAAAAGCCTTCTGTTTCGATCGCCAAAGCTTTCAGGGGAGCATTTGCAAGCGGTTGGCACCATTTTTGAGTGAATTGCCAAAAGTCAGATTTTTGCTGAAATTGTGACCCCGGGGCTTAGGGATTTTTTCAAAAAAAAACTTTTCTGCCGGTTAAGTTGTCAAGGGCTGATTTCTTCTTTTGTGATAATAAGCTTTCTTTTTCGACCGACAAAGCTTTCAGGGGAGTATTTGCAAGCGGTTGGTACCATTTTTGAGTGAATTGCCAAAAGTCAGATTTTAGCTGAAATTGTGACCCCGGGGCTTAGGGATTTTTTCAAAAAATCTTTTTCCGCCGGTTAAGTTGTTGAGGGCTGATTTCTTGTCCTGTGATAAAAATCCTTCCGTTTCGACCGCCAAAGCGTTCAGGGGCGCATTTGCAAGCGGTTGGCACCATTTTTGAGTGAATTGCCAAAAGTCAGATTTTTGCTGAAATTGTGACCCCGGGGCTTAGGGATTTTTTCAAAAAATCTTTTTCCGCTGGTTAAGTTGTTGAGGGCTGATTTCTTGTCCTGTGATAAAAAGCCTTCTGTTTCGACCGCCAAAGCTTTCAGG
The DNA here is from genome assembly GCF_965153285.1 of Podarcis tiliguerta. Taxonomy (NCBI): domain Eukaryota; kingdom Metazoa; phylum Chordata; class Lepidosauria; order Squamata; family Lacertidae; genus Podarcis; species Podarcis tiliguerta. Next base: position 13,807,588 of record NC_139543.1, on the reverse strand, counting down.
GGAGCATTTGCAAGCGGTTGGTACCAATTTTGAGTGAATTGCCAAAAGTCAGATTTTTGCTGAAATTGTGACCCCGGGGCTTAGGGATTTTTTCAAAAAATCTTTTTCTGCCGGTTAAGTTGTCAAGGGCTGATTTCTTCTTCTGTGATAATAAGCTTTCTTTTTCAACCGACAAAGCTTTCAGGGGAGCATTTGCAACCGGTTGGCACCATTTTTGAGTGGTTTGCCAAAAGTCAGATTTTTGCTGAAATTGTGACCCCGGGGCTTAAGGATTTTTTTCAAAAAATCTTTTTCTGCCGGTTAAGTTGTTGAGGGCTGATTTCTTGTCCTGTGATAAAAAGCCTTCTGTTTCGACTGACAAAGCTTTCAGGGGAGAATTTGCAACCGGTTGGCACCATTTTGGAGTGAATTGCCCAAAGTCAGATTTTTGCTGAAATTGTGACCCCGGGGCTTAGGGATTTTTTCAAAAAAAAATTTTCCGCCGGTTAAGTTGTTGAGGGCTGATTTCTTGTCCTGTGATAAAAAGCCTTCTGTTTCGACTGCCAAAGCTTTCAGGGGAGCATTTGCAAGCGGTTGGTACCATTTTTGAGTGAATTGCCAAAAGTCAGATTTTTGCTGAAATTGTGACTCCGGGGCTTAGGGATTTTTTAAAAAAATCTTTTTCCGCCGGTTAAGTTGTTGAGGGCTGATTTCTTGTCCTGTGATAAAAAGCCTTCTGTTTCGATCGCCAAAGCTTTCAGGGGAGTATTTGCAAGCGGTTGGCACCATTTTTGAGTGAATTGCCAAAAGTCAGATTTTTGCTGAAATTGTGACCCCGGGGCTTAGGGATTTTTTAAAAAAAAAACTTTTCTGCCGGTTAAGTTGTCAAGGGCTGATTTCTTCTTTTGTGATAATAAGCTTTCTTTTTCGACCGACAAAGCTTTCAGGGGAGTATTTGCAAGCGGTTGGTACCATTTTTGAGTGAATTGCCAAAAGTCAGATTTTAGCTGAAATTGTGACCCCGGGGCTTAGGGATTTTTTCAAAAAATCTTTTTCCGCCGGTTAAGTTGTTGAGGGCTGATTTCTTGTCCTGTGATAAAAATCCTTCTGTTTCGACCGCCAAAGCGTTCAGGGGCGCATTTGCAAGCGGTTGGCACCATTTTTGAGTGAATTGCCAAAAGTCAGATTTTTGCTGAAATTGTGACCCCGGGGCTTAGGGATTTTTTCAAAAAATCTTTTTCCGCCGGTTAAGCTGTTGAGGGCTGATTTCTTGTCCTGTGATAAAAAGCCTTCTGTTTCGACCGCCAAAGCTTTCAGGGGAGCATTTGCAAGCGGTTGGTACCAATTTTGAGTGAATTGCCAAAAGTCAGATTTTTGCTGAAATTGTGACCCCGGGGCTTAGGGATTTTTTCAAAAAATCTTTTTCTGCCGCTTAAGTTGTCAAGGGCTGATTTCTTCTTCTGTGATAATAAGCTTTCTTTTTCGACCGACAAAGCTTTCAGGGGAGCATTTGCAACCGGTTGGCACCATTTTTGAGTGGTTTGCCAAAAGTCAGATTTTTGCTGAAATTGTGACCCCGGGGCTTAAGGATTTTTTTCAAAAAATCTTTTTCTGCCGGTTAAGTTGTTGAGGGCTGATTTCTTGTCCTGTGATAAAAAGCCTTCTGTTTCGACTGCCAAAGCTTTCAGGGAAGCATTTGCAAGTGATTTGCACCATTTTGGAGTGAATTGCCAAAAGTCAGATTTTTGCTGAAATTCTGACCCCGGGGCTTAGGGATTTTTTCAAAAAATCTTTTTCCGCCGGTTAAGTTGTTGAGGGCTGATTTCTTGTCCTGTGATAAAAATCCTTCTGTTTCGACCGCCAAAGCTTTCAGGGGAGCATTTGCAAGCGGTTGGCACCATTTTTGAGTGAATTGCCCAAAGTCAGATTTTTGCTGAAATTGTGACCCCGGGGCTTAGGGATTTTTTCAAAAAATCTTTTTCTGCCGGTTCAGTTGTCGAGGGTTGATTTCTTGTTCTGTGATAATAAGCCTTCTGTATTGACTGACAAAGCTTTCAGGGGAGCATTTGCAACCGGTTGGCACCATTTTTGAGTGAATTGCCCAAAGTCAGATTTTTGCTGAAATTGTGACCCCTGGGCTTAAGGATTTTTTCAAAAAATCTTTTTCCGCCGGTTAAGTTGTTGAGGGCTGATTTCTTGTCCTGTGATAAAAAGCCTTCTGTTTCGACTGCCAAAGCTTTCAGGGAAGCATTTGCAAGTGATTGGCACCATTTTTGAGTGAATTGCCAAAAGTCAGATTTTTGCTGAAATTGTGACCCCGGGGCTTAGGGATTTTTTCAAAAAAAAAATTTCTGCCGGTTAAGTTGTTGAGGGCTGATTTCTTGTCCTGTGATAAAAATCCTTCTGTTTCGACCGCCAAAGCTTTCAGGGGAGCATTTGCAAGCGGATGGTACCATTTTTGAGTGAATTGCCAAAAGTCAGATTTTTGCTGAAATTGTGACCCCGGGGCTTAGGGATTTTTTCAAAAAATCTTTTTCCGCCGGTTAAGTTGTCGAGGGCTGATTTCTTCTTCTGTGATAATAAGCTTTCTTTTTCGACCGACAAAGCTTTCAGGGGAGCATTTGCAACCGGTTGGCACCATTTTTGAGTGGTTTGCCAAAAGTCAGATTTTTGCTGAAATTGTGACCCCGGGGCTTAAGGATTTTTTTCAAAAAATCTTTTTCTGCCGGTTAAGTTGTTGAGGGCTGATTTCTTGTCCTGTGATAAAAAGCCTTCTGTTTCGACTGCCAAAGCTTTCAGGGAAGCATTTGCAAGTGATTTGCACCATTTTGGAGTGAATTGCCAAAAGTCAGATTTTTGCTGAAATTCTGACCCCGGGGCTTAGGGATTTTTTCAAAAAATCTTTTTCCGCCGGTTAAGTTGTCGAGGGCTGATTTCTTGTCCTGTGATAAAAATCCTTCTGTTTCGACCGCCAAAGCTTTCAGGGGAGCATTTGCAAGCGGTTGGCACCATTTTTGAGTGAATTGCCCAAAGTTAGATTTTTGCTGAAATTGTGACCCCGGGGCTGAGGGATTTTTTCAAAAAATCTTTTTCTGCCGGTTCAGTTGTCGAGGGTTGATTTCTTGTTCTGTGATAATAAGCCTTCTGTATTGACTGACAAAGCTTTCAGGGGAGCATTTGCAACCGGTTGGCACCATTTTTGAGTGAATTGCCCAAAGTCAGATTTTTGCTGAAATTGTGACCCCTGGGCTTAAGGATTTTTTCAAAAAATCTTTTTCCGCCGGTTAAGTTGTTGAGGGCTGATTTCTTGTCCTGTGATAAAAAGCCTTCTGTTTCGACTGCCAAAGCTTTCAGGGAAGCATTTGCAAGTGATTGGCACCATTTTTGAGTGAATTGCCAAAAGTCAGATTTTTGCTGAAATTGTGACCCCGGGGCTTAGGGATTTTTTCAAAAAAAAAATTTCTGCCGGTTAAGTTGTTGAGGGCTGATTTCATGTCCTGTGATAAAAAGCCTTCTGTTTCTACTGCCAAAGCTTTCAGGGGAGCATTTGCAAGCGGATGGTACCATTTTTGAGTGAATTGCCAAAAGTCAGATTTTTGCTGAAATTGTGACCCCGGGGCTTAGGGATTTTTTCAAAAAATCTTTTTCCGCCGGTTAAGTTGTTGAGGGCTGATTTCTTGTCCTGTGATAAAAAGCCTTCTGTTTCGACCGCCAAAGCTTTCAGGGGAGCATCTGCAAGCGGTTGGCACCATTTTTGAGTGAATTGCCAAAAGTCAGATTTTGCTGAAATTGTGACCCCGGGGCTTAGGGATTTTTTCAAAAAATCTTTTTCTGCCGGTTAAGTTGTTGAGGGCTGATTTCTTGTCCTGTGATAAAAAGCCTTCTGTTTCGACCGCCAAAGCTTTCAGGGGAGCACTTGCAAGCAGTTGGTACCATTTTTGAGTGAATTGCCAAAAGTCAGATTTTGCTGAAATTGTGACCCCGGGGCTTAGGGATTTTTTCAAAAAATCTTTTTCTGCCGGTTAAGTTGTTGAGGGCTGATTTCTTCTTCTGTGATAATAAGCTTTGTGTTTCGACTGCCAAAGCTTTCAGGGAAGCATTTGCAAGTGATTGGCACCATTTTTGAGTGAATTGCCAAAAGTCAGATTTTTGCTGAAATTGTACCCCCGGGGCATAGGGATTTTTTCAAAAAATCTTTTTCCGCCGGTTAAGTTGTTGAGGGCTGATTTCTTGTCCTGTGATAAAAAGCCTTCTGTTTCGACCGCCAAAGCTTTCAGGGGAGCATTTGCAAGGTGTTGGTACCATTTTTGAGTGAATTGCCAAAAGTCAGATTTTTGCTGAAATTGTGACCCCGGGGCTTAGGGATTTTTTCAAAAAATCTTTTTCTGCCGGTTAAGTTGTCAAGGGCTGATTTCTTCTTTTGTGATAATAAGCTTTCTTTTTCGACCGACAAAGCTTTCAGGGGAGTATTTGCAACCGGTTGGTACCATTTTTGAGTGAATTGCCAAAAGTCAGATTTTTGCTGAAATTGTGACGCCGGGGCTTAGGGATTTTTTCAAAAAATCTTTTTCCGCCGGTTAAGTTGTTGAGGGCAGATTTCTTGTCCTGTGATAAAAAGCCTTCTGTTTCGACCGCCAAAGCTTTCAGGCTAGCATTTGCAACCGGTTGGCACCATTTTTGAGTGGTTTGCCAAAAGTCAGATTTTTGCTGAAATTGTGACCACGGGGCTTAAGGATTTTTTTCAAAAAATCTTTTTCTGCCGGTTAAGTTGTTGAGGGCTGATTTCTTGTCCTGTGATAAAAAGCCTTCTGTTTCGACTGACAAAGCTTTCAGGGGAGCATTTGCAAGCGGTTGGTACCATTTTTGAGTGAATTGCCAAAAGTCAGATTTTTGCTGAAATTGTGACCCCGGGGCTTAGGGATTTTTTCAAAAAATCTTTTTCCGCCGGTTAAGTTGTTGAGGGCTGATTTCTTGTCCTGTGATAAAAAGCCTTCTGTTTCGACCGCCAAAGCTTTCAGGGGAGCATTTGCAAGCGGTTGGCACCATTTTTGAGTGAATTGCCAAAAGTCAGATTTTTGCTGAAATTGTGACCCCGGGGCTTAGGGATTTTTTCAAAAAATCTTTTTCCGCCGGTTAAGTTGTTGAGGGCTGATTTCTTCTTCTGTGATAAGAAGCCTTCTTTTTCGACTGCCAAAGCTTTCAGGGAAGCATTTGCAAGTGATTTGCACCATTTTTGAGTGAATTGCCAAAAGTCAGATTTTTGCTGAAATTGTGACCCCGGGGCTTAGGGATTTTTTCAAAAAATCTTTTTCTGCCGGTTAAGTTGTCAAGGGCTGATTTCTTGTCCTGTGATAAAAAGCCTTCTGTTTCGACCGCCAAAGCTTTCAGGGGAGCACTTGCAAGCAGTTGGTACCATTTTTGAGTGAATTGCCAAAAGTCAGATTTTTGCTGAAATTGTGACCCCGGGGCTTAGGGATTTTTTCAAAAAATCTTTTTCTGCCGGTTAAGTTGTTGAGGGCTGATTTCTTGTCCTGTGATAAAAAGCCTTCTGTTTCGACCGCCAAAGCTTTCAGGGGAGCATTTGCAACCGGTTGGCACCATTTTTGAGTGAATTGCCAAAAGTCAGATTTTTGCTGAAATTGTGACCCCGGGGGTTAAGGATTTTTTGAAAAAATCTTTTTCTGCCGGTTAAGTTGTTGAGGGCTGATTTCTTGTCCTGTGATAAAAAGCCTTCTGTTTCGACTGCCAAAGCTTTCAGGGGAGCATTTGCAAGCGGTTGGTACCATTTTTGAGTGAATTGCCAAAAGTCAGATTTTTGCTGAAATTGTGACCCCGGGGCTAAGGGATTTTTTCAAAAAATCTTTTTCCGCCGGTTAAGTTGTTGAGGGCTGATTTCTTGTCCTGTGATAAAAAGCCTTCTGTTTCGACCGCCAAAGCTTTCAGGGGAGCATTTGCAAGCGGTTGGCACCATTTTTGAGTGAATTGCCAAAAGTCAGATTTTTGCTGAAATTGTGACCCCGGGGCTTCAGGATTTTTTCAAAAAAAAAATTTCTGCCGGTTAAGTTGTTGAGGGCTGATTTCTTCTTCTGTGATAAGAAGCCTTCTTTTTCGACTGCCAAAGCTTTCAGGGAAGCATTTGCAAGTGATTTGCACCATTTTTGAGTGAATTGCCAAAAGTCAGATTTTTGCTGAAATTGTGACCCCGGGGCTTAGGGATTTTTTCAAAAAATCTTTTTCCGCCGGTTAAGTTGTTGAGGGCTGATTTCTTGTCCTGTGATAAAAAGCCTTCTGTTTCGACCGCCAAAGCTTTCAGGGGAGCATTTGCAAGCGGTTGGCACCATTTTTGAGTGAATTGCCAAAAGTCAGATTTTTGCTGAAATTGTGACCCCGGGGCTTCAGGATTTTTTCAAAAAAAAAAATTCTGCCGGTTAAGTTGTTGAGGGCTGATTTCTTCTTCTGTGATAAGAAGCCTTCTTTTTCGACTGCCAAAGCTTTCAGGGAAGCATTTGCAAGTGATTTGCACCATTTTTGAGTGAATTGCCAAAAGTCAGATTTTTGCTGAAATTGTGACCCCGGGGCTTAGGGATTTTTTCAAAAAATCTTTTTCTGCCGGTTAAGTTGTCAAGGGCTGATTTCTTGTCCTGTGATAAAAAGCCTTCTGTTTCGACCGCCAAAGCTTTCAGGGGAGCACTTGCAAGCAGTTGGTACCATTTTTGAGTGAATTGCCAAAAGTCAGATTTTTGCTGAAATTGTGACCCCGGGGCTTAGGGATTTTTTCAAAAAATCTTTTTCTGCCGGTTAAGTTGTTGAGGGCTGACTTCTTCTTCTGTGATAATAAGCCTTCTGTTTCGACTGCCAAAGCTTTCAGGGAAGCATTTGCAAGTGATTGGCACCATTTTTGAGTGAATTGCCAAAAGTCAGATTTTTGCTGAAATTGTACCCCCGGGGCATAGGGATTTTTTCAAAAAATCTTTTTCCGCCGGTTAAGTTGTTGAGGGCTGATTTCTTGTCCTGTGATAAAAAGCCTTCTGTTTCGACCGCCAAAGCTTTCAGGGGAGCATTTGCAAGGGGTTGGTACCATTTTTGAGTGAATTGCCAAAAGTCAGATTTTTGCTGAAATTGTGAACCCGGGGCTTAGGGATTTTTTCAAAAAATCTTTTTCTGCCGGTTAAGTTGTCAAGGGCTGATTTCTTCTTTTGTGATAATAAGCTTTCTTTTTCGACCGACAAAGCTTTCAGGGGAGTATTTGCAAGCGGTTGGTACCATTTTTGAGTGAATTGCCAAAAGTCAGATTTTTGCTGAAATTGTGACCCCGGGGCTTAGGGATTTTTTCAAAAAATCTTTTTCCGCCGGTTAAGTTGTTGAGGGCTGATTTCTTGTCCTGTGATAAAAATCCTTCTGTTTCGACCGCCAAAGCTTTCAGGGGCGCATTTGCAAGCGGTTGGCACCATTTTTGAGTGAATTGCCAAAAGTCAGATTTTTGCTGAAATTGTGACCCCGGGGCTTAGGGATTTTTTCAAAAAATCTTTTTCCGCCGTTTAAGTTGTTGAGGGCTCATTTCTTGTCCTGTGATAAAAAGCCTTCTGTTTCGACTGCCAAAGCTTTCAGGGGAGCATTTGCAAGCGGTTGGTACCAATTTTGAGTGAATTGCCAAAAGTCAGATTTTTGCTGAAATTGTGACCCCGGGGCTTAGGGATTTTTTCAAAAAATCTTTTTCTGCCGGGTAAGTTGTCAAGGGCTGATTTCTTCTTCTGTGATAATAAGCTTTCTTTTTCGACCGACAAAGCTTTCAGGGGAGCATTTGCAACCGGTTGGCAGCATTTTTGAGTGGTTTGCCAAAAGTCAGATTTTTGCTGAAATTGTGACCCCGGGGCTTAAGGATTTTTTTCAAAAAATCTTTTTCTGCCGGTTAAGTTGTTGAGGGCTGATTTCTTGTCCTGTGATAAAAAGCCTTCTGTTTCGACTGACAAAGCTTTCAGGGGAGCATTTGCAACCGGTTGGCACCATTTTGGAGTGAATTGCCCAAAGTCAGATTTTTGCTGAAATTGTGACCCCGGGGCTTAGGGATTTTTTCAAAAAATCTTTTTCTGCCGGTTAAGTTGTCGACGGTTGATTTCTTGTTCTGTGATAATAAGCCTTCTGTTTTGACTGACAAAGCTTTCAGGGGAGCATTTGCAACCGGTTGGCACCATTTTGGAGTGAATTGCCCAAAGTCAGATTTTTGCTGAAATTGTGACCCCTGGGCTTAGGGATTTTTTCAAAAAAAAAATTTCCGCCGGTTAAGTTGTTGAGGGCTGATTTCTTGTCCTGTGATAAAAAGCCTTCTGTTTCGACCGCCAAAGCTTTCAGGGGAGCATTTGCAAGCGGTTGGTACCATTTTTGAGTGAATTGCCAAAAGTCAGATTTTTGCTGAAATTGTGACCCCGGGGCTTAGGGATTTTTTCAAAAAATCTTTTTCCGCCGCTTAAGTTGTTGAGGGCTGATTTCTTGTCCTGTGATAAAAAGCCTTCTGTTTCGACCGCCAAAGCTTTCAGGGGAGCATTTGCAAGCGGTTGGCACCATTTTTGAGTGAATTGCCAAAAGTCAGATTTTTGCTGAAATTGTGACCCCGGGGCTTAGGGATTTTTTCAAAAAATCTTTTTCTGCCGGTTAAGTTGTCAAGGGCTGATTTCTTGTCCTGTGATAAAAAGCCTTCTGTTTCGACCGCCAAAGCTTTCAGGGGAGCATTTGCAACCGGTTGGCACCATTTTTGAGTGAATTGCCCAAAGTCAGATTTTTGCTGAAATTGTGACCCCTGGGCTTAAGGATTTTTTCAAAAAATCTTTTTCTGCCGGTTAAGTTGTTGAGGGCTGATTTCTTGTCCTGTGATAAAAAGCCTTCTGTTTCGACTGCCAATAGCTTTCAGGGAAGCATTTGCAAGTGATTGGCACCATTTTTGAGTTAATTGCCAAAAGTCAGATTTTTGCTGAAATTGTGACCCCGGGGCTTAGGGTTTTTTTCAAAAAAAAAATTTCCGCCGGTTAAGTTGTTGAGGGCTGATTTCTTGTCCTGTGATAAAAAGCCTTCTGTTTCGACCGCCAAAGCTTTCAGGGGAGCATTTGCAAGCGGTTGGCACCATTTTTGAGTGAATTGCCCAAAGTCAGATTTTTGCTGAAATTGTGACCCCGGGGCTTCAGGATTTTTTCAAAAAAAATTTTTCTGCCGCTTAAGTTGTTGAGGGCTGATTTCTTCTTCTGTGATAAGAAGCCTTCTTTTTCGACTGCCAAAGCTTTCAGGGAAGCATTTGCCAGTGATTTGCACCATTTTGGAGTGAATTGCCAAAAGTCAGATTTTTGCTGAAATTGTGACCCCGGGGCTTAGGGATTTTTTCAAAAAATCTTTTTCTGCCGGTTAAGTTGTCAAGGGCTGATTTCTTGTCCTGTGATAAAAAGCCTTCTGTTTCGACCGCCAAAGCTTTCAGGGGAGCACTTGCAAGCAGTTGTTACCATTTTTGAGTGAATTGCCAAAAGTCAGATTTTTGCTGAAATTGTGACCCCTGGGCTTAAGGTTTTTTTCAAAAAATCTTTTTCTGCCGGTTAAGTTGTTGAGGGCTGATTTCTTGTCCTGTGATAAAAAGCCTTCTGTTTCGACTGCCAATAGCTTTCAGGGAAGCATTTGCAAGTGATTGGCACCATTTTTGAGTGAATTGCCAAAAGTCAGATTTTTGCTGAAATTGTGACCCCGGGGCTTAGGGATTTTTTCAAAAAAATTTTTTCCGCCGGTTAAGTTGTTGAGGGCTGATTTCTTGTCCTGTGATAAAAAGCCTTCTGTTTCGACCGCCAATGCTTTCAGGGGAGCATTTGCAAGCGGTTGGTACCATTTTTGAGTGAATTGCCAAAAGTCAGATTTTTGCTGAAATTGTGACCCCGGGGCTTAGGGATTTTTTCAAAAAATCTTTTTCCGCCGGTTAAGTTGTTGAGGGCTGATTTCTTGTCCTGTGATAAAAAGCCTTCTGTTTCGACCGCCAAAGCTTTCAGGGGAGCATTTGCAAGCGGTTGGCACCATTTTTGAGTGAATTGCCAAAAGTCAGATTTTTGCTGAAATTGTGACCCCGGGCTTCAGGATTTTTTCAAAAAAAAATTTTCTGCCCGTTAAGTTGTTGAGGGCTGATTTCTTCTTCTGTGATAAGAAGCCTTCTTTTTCGACTGCCAAAGCTTTCAGGGAAGCATTTGCAAGTGATTTGCACCATTTTTGAGTGAATTGCCAAAAGTCAGATTTTTGCTGAAATTGTGACCCCGGGGCTTAGGGTTTTTTTCAAAAAAAAATTTTCCGCCGGTTAAGTTGTTGAGGGCTGATTTCTTGTCCTGTGATAAAAAGCCTTCTGTTTCGACCGCCAATGCTTTCAGGGGAGCATTTGCAAGCGGTTGGTACCATTTTTGAGTGAATTGCCAAAAGTCAGATTTTTGCTGAAATTGTGACCCCGGGGCTTAGGGATTTTTTCAAAAAATCTTTTTCCGCCGGTTAAGTTGTTGAGGGCTGATTTCTTGTCCTGTGATAAAAAGCCTTCTGTTTCGACCGCCAAAGCTTTCAGGGGAGCATTTGCAAGCGGTTGGCACCATTTTTGAGTGAATTGCCAAAAGTCAGATTTTTGCTGAAATTGTGACCCCGGGGCTTCAGGATTTTTTCAAAAAAAAATTTTCTGCCCGTTAAGTTGTTGAGGGCTGATTTCTTCTTCTGTGATAAGAAGCCTTCTTTTTCGACTGCCAAAGCTTTCAGGGAAGCATTTGCAAGTGATTTGCACCATTTTTGAGTGAATTGCCAAAAGTCAGATTTTTGCTGAAATTGTGACCCCGGGGCTTAGGGATTTTTTCAAAAAAAAAAATTCCGCCGGTTAAGTTGTTGAGGGCTGATTTCTTCTTCTGTGATAAGAAGCCTTCTTTTTCGACTGCCAAAGCTTTCAGGGAAGCATTTGCAAGTGATTTGCACCATTTTTGAGTGAATTGCCAAAAGTCAGATTTTTGCTGAAATTGTGACCCCGGGGCTTAGGGATTTTTTCAAAAAATCTTTTTCTGCCGGTTAAGTTGTCGAGGGTTGATTTCTTGTTCTGTGATAATAAGCCTTCTGTTTTGACTGACAAAGCTTTCAGGGGAGCATTTGCAACCGGTTGGCACCATTTTGGAGTGAATTGCCCAAAGTCAGATTTTTGCTGAAATTGTGACCCCGGGGCTTAATGATTTTTTTCAAAAAATCTTTTTCTGCCGTTTAAGTTGTTGAGGGCTGATTTCTTCTTCTCTGATAATAAGCCTTCTGTTTCGACTGCCAAAGCTTTCAGGGAAGCATTTGCAAGGGATTGGCACCATTTTTGAGTGAATTGCCAAAAGTCAGATTTTTGCTGAAATTGTGACCCCGGGGCTTAGGGATTTTTTCAAAAAATCTTTTTCCGCCCGTTAAGTTGTTGAGGGCTGATTTCTTGTCCTGTGATAAAAATCCTTCTGTTTCGACCGCCAAAGCTTTCAGGGGAGCTTTTACAACCGGTTGGCACCATTTTTGAGTGAATTGCCCAAAGTCAGATTTTTGCTGAAATTGTGACCCCGGGGCTTAGGGATTTTTTCAAAAAATCTTTTTCTGCCGGTTAACTTGTCGAGGGTAGATTTCTTGTTCTGTGATAATAAGCCTTCTGTTTCGACTGACAAAGCTTTCAGGGGAGCATTTGCACCCGGTTGGCACCATTTTTGAGTGAATTGCCAAAAGTCAGATTTTTGCTGAAATTGTGACCCCGGGGCTTAAGGATTTTTTCAAAAAATCATTTTCTGTCGGTTAAGTTGTTGAGGGCTGATTTCTTGTTCTGTGATAATAAGCCTTTTGTTTCGACTGAAAAAGCTTTCATGGGAGCATTTGCAACCGGTTGGCACCATTTTTGAGTGAATTGCCCGAAGTCAGATTTTTGCTGAAATTGTGACCCCGGGGCTTAGGGATTTTTTCAAAAAATCTTTTTCCGCCGGTTAAGTTGTTGAGGGCTGATTTCTTGTTCTGTGATAATAAGCCTTTTGTTTCGACTGAAAAAGCTTTCAGGGGAGCATTTGCAACCGGTTGGCACCATTTTTGAGTGAATTGCCCAAACTCAGATTTTTGCTGAAATTGTGACCCCGGGGCTTAAGGATTTTTTCAAAAAATCTTTTTCCGCCGGTTAAGTTGTTGAGGGCTGATTTCTTGTCCTGTGATAAAAATCCTTCTGTTTCGACCGCCAAAGCTTTCAGGGGAGCATTTGCAAGCGGTTGGCACCATTTTTGAGTGAATTGCCCAAAGTCAGATTTTTGCTGAAATTGTGACCCCGGGGCTTAGGGATTTTTTCAAAAAATCTTTTTCCGCCGGTTAAGTTGTTGAGGGCTGATTTCTTGTCCTGTGATAAAAAGCCTTCTGTTTCGACTGCCAAAGCTTTCTGGGAAGCATTTGCAAGTGATTGGCACCATTTTTGAGTGAATTGCCAAAAGTCAGATTTTTGCTGAAATTAGGGATTTTTTCAAAAAATCTTTTTCCGCTGGTTAAGTTGTTGAGGGCTGATTTCTTGTCCTGTGATAAAAAGCCTTCTGTTTCGACTGACAAAGCTTTCAGGGGAGCATTTGCAACCGGTTGGCACCATTTTTGAGTGAATTGCCAAAAGTCAGATTTTTGTTGAAATTGTGACCCCGGGGCTTAAGGATTTTTTCAAAAAATCTTTTTCTGCCGGTTAAGTTGTTGAGGGCTGATTTCTTGTTCTGTGATAATAAGCCTTTTGTTTCGACTGAAAAAGCTTTCAGGGGAGCATTTGCAACCGGTTGGCACCATTTTTGAGTGAATTGCCCAAACTCAGATTTTTGCTGAAATTGTGACCCCGGGGCTTAAGGATTTTTTCAAAAAATCTTTTTCTGCCGGTTAAGTTGTTGAGGGCTGATTTCTTGTTCTGTGATAATAAGCCTTTTGTTTCGACTGAAAAAGCTTTCAGGGGAGCATTTGCAACCGGTTGGCACCATTTTTGAGTGAATTGCCCAAACTCAGATTTTTGCTGAAATTGTGACCCCGGGGCTTAAGGATTTTTTCAAAAAATCTTTTTCCGCCGGTTAAGTTGTTGAGGGCTGATTTCTTGTCCTGTGATAAAAATCCTTCTGTTTCGACCGCCAAAGCTTTCAGGGGAGCATTTGCAAGCGGTTGGCACCATTTTTGAGTGAATTGCCCAAAGTCAGATTTTTGCTGAAATTGTGACCCCGGGGCTTAGGGATTTTTTCAAAAAATCTTTTTCCGCCGGTTAAGTTGTTGAGGGCTGATTTCTTGTCCTGTGATAAAAAGCCTTCTGTTTCGACTGCCAAAGCTTTCTGGGAAGCATTTGCAAGTGATTGGCACCATTTTTGAGTGAATTGCCAAAAGTCAGATTTTTGCTGAAATTGTGACCCCGGGGCTTAGGGATTTTTTCAAAAAATCTTTTTCCGCTGGTTAAGTTGTTGAGGGCTGATTTCTTGTCCTGTGATAAAAAGCCTTCTGTTTCGACCGCCAAAGCTTTCAGGGGAGCATTTACAACCGGTTGGCACCATTTTTGAGTGAATTGCCAAGTCAGATTTTTGCTGAAATTGTGACCCCGGGGCTTAGGGATTTTTTCAAAAAATCTTTTTCCGCCGGTTAAGTTGTTGAGGGCTGATTTCTTGTCCTGTGATAAAAAGCCTTCTGTTTCGACCGCCAAAGCTTTCAGGGGAGCATTTGCAAGCGGTTGGCACCATTTTTGAGTGAATTGCCAAAAGTCAGATTTTTCCTGAAATTGTGACCCCGGGGCTTCAGGATTTTTTCAAAAAAAAATTTTCTGCCCGTTAAGTTGTTGAGGGCTGATTTCTTCTTCTGTGATAAGAAGCCTTCTTTTTCGACTGCCAAAGCTTTCAGGGAAGCATTTGCAAGTGATTTGCACCATTTTTGAGTGAATTGCCAAAAGTCAGATTTTTGCTGAAATTGTGACCCCGGGGCTTAGGGATTTTTTCAAAAAAAAAATTTCCGCCGGTTAAGTTGTTGAGGGCTGATTTCTTGTCCTGTGATAAAAAGCCTTCTGTTTCGACCGCCAAAGCTTTCAGGGGAGCATTTGCAAGCGGTTGGTACCATTTTTGAGTGAATTGCCAAAAGTCAGATTTTTGCTGAAATTGTGACCCCGGGGCTTAGGGATTTTTTCAAAAAATCTTTTTCCGCCGGTTAAGTTGTTGAGGGCTGATTTCTTGTCCTGTGATAAAAAGCCTTCTGTTTCGACCGCCAAAGCTTTCAGGGGAGCATTTGCAAGCGGTTGGCACCATTTTTGAGTGAATTGCCGAAAGTCAGATTTTTGCTGAAATTGTGACCCCGGGGCTTCAGGATTTTTTCAAAAATTTTTTTTCTGCCGGTTAAGTTGTTGAGGGCTGATTTCTTCTTCTGTGATAAGAAGCCTTCTTTTTCGACTGCCAAAGCTTTCAGGGAAGCATTTGCAAGTGATTTGCACCATTTTTGAGTGAATTGCCAAAAGTCAGATTTTTGCTGAAATTGTGACCCCGGGGCTTAGGGATTTTTTCAAAAAATCTTTTTCTGCCGGTTAAGTTGTCAAGGGCTGATTTCTTGTCCTGTGATAAAAAGCCTTCTGTTTCGACCGCCAAAGCTTTCAGGGGAGCACTTGCAAGCAGTTGGTACCATTTTTGAGTGAATTGCCAAAAGTCAGATATTTGCTGAAATTGTGACCCCGGGGCTTAGGGATTTTTTCAAAAAATCTTTTTCCGCCGGTTAAGTTGTTGAGGGCTGATTTCTTGTCCTGTGATAAAAAGCCTTCTGTTTCGACCGCCAAAGCTTTCAGGGGAGCATTTGCAAGCGGTTGGCACCATTTTTGAGTGAATTGCCCAAAGTCAGATTTTTGCTGAAATTGTGACCCCGGGGCTTCAGGATTTTTTCAAAAAAAAATTTTCTGCCGCTTAAGTTGTTGAGGGCTGATTTCTTCTTCTGTGATAAGAAGCCTTCTTTTTCGACTGCCAAAGCTTTCAGGGAAGCATTTGCCAGTGATTTGCACCATTTTGGAGTGAATTGCCAAAAGTCAGATTTTTGCTGAAATTGTGACCCCGGGGCTTAGGGATTTTTTCAAAAAATCTTTTTCTGCCGGTTAAGTTGTCAAGGGCTGATTTCTTGTCCTGTGATAAAAAGCCTTCTGTTTCGACCGCCAAAGCTTTCAGGGGAGCACTTGCAAGCAGTTGTTACCATTTTTGAGTGAATTGCCAAAAGTCAGATTTTTGCTGAAATTGTGACCCCGGGGCTTAGGGATTTTTTCAAAAAATCTTTTTCTGCCGGTTAAGTTGCCAAGGGCTGATTTCTTGTCCTGTGATAAAAAGCCTTCTGTTTCGACCGCCAAAGCTTTCAGGGGAGCACTTGCAACCGGTTGGCACCATTTTTGAGTGAATTGCCCAAAGTCAGATTTTTGCTGAAATTGTGACCCCTGGGCTTAAGGATTTTTTCAAAAAATCTTTTTCTGCCGGTTAAGTTGTTGAGGGCTGATTTCTTGTCCTGTGATAAAAAGCCTTCTGTTTCGACTGCCAATAGCTTTCAGGGAAGCATTTGCAAGTGATTGGCACCATTTTTGAGTGAATTGCCAAAAGTCAGATTTTTGCTGAAATTGTGACCCCGGGGCTTAGGGATTTTTTCAAAAAAAATTTTTCCGCCGGTTAAGTTGTTGAGGGCTGATTTCTTGTCCTGTGATAAAAAGCCTTCTGTTTCGACCGCCAATGCTTTCAGGGGAGCATTTGCAAGCGGTTGGTACCATTTTTGAGTGAATTGCCAAAAGTCAGATTTTTGCTGAAATTGTGACCCCGGGGCTTAGGGATTTTTTCAAAAAATCTTTTTCCGCCGGTTAAGTTGTTGAGGGCTGATTTCTTGTCCTGTGATAAAAAGCCTTCTGTTTCGACCGCCAAAGCTTTCAGGGGAGCATTTGCAAGCGGTTGGCACCATTTTTGAGTGAATTGCCAAAAGTCAGATTTTTGCTGAAATTGTGACCCCGGGCTTCAGGATTTTTTCAAAAAAAAATTTTCTGCCCGTTAAGTTGTTGAGGGCTGATTTCTTCTTCTGTGATAAGAAGCCTTCTTTTTCGACTGCCAAAGCTTTCAGGGAAGCATTTGCAAGTGATTTGCACCATTTTTGAGTGAATTGCCAAAAGTCAGATTTTTGCTGAAATTGTGACCCCGGGGCTTAGGGTTTTTTTCAAAAAAAAATTTTCCGCCGGTTAAGTTGTTGAGGGCTGATTTCTTGTCCTGTGATAAAAAGCCTTCTGTTTCGACCGCCAATGCTTTCAGGGGAGCATTTGCAAGCGGTTGGTACCATTTTTGAGTGAATTGCCAAAAGTCAGATTTTTGCTGAAATTGTGACCCCGGGGCTTAGGGATTTTTTCAAAAAATCTTTTTCCGCCGGTTAAGTTGTTGAGGGCTGATTTCTTGTCCTGTGATAAAAAGCCTTCTGTTTCGACCGCCAAAGCTTTCAGGGGAGCATTTGCAAGCGGTTGGCACCATTTTTGAGTGAATTGCCAAAAGTCAGATTTTTGCTGAAATTGTGACCCCGGGCTTCAGGATTTTTTCAAAAAAAAATTTTCTGCCAGTTAAGTTGTTGAGGGCTGATTTCTTCTTCTGTGATAAGAAGCCTTCTTTTTCGACTGCCAAAGCTTTCAGGGAAGCATTTGCAAGTGATTTGCACCATTTTTGAGTGAATTGCCAAAAGTCAGATTTTTGCTGAAATTGTGACCCCGGGGCTTAGGGTTTTTTTCAAAAAAAAATTTTCCGCCGGTTAAGTTGTTGAGGGCTGATTTCTTGTCCTGTGATAAAAAGCCTTCTGTTTCGACCGCCAATGCTTTCAGGGGAGCATTTGCAAGCGGTTGGTACCATTTTTGAGTGAATTGCCAAAAGTCAGATTTTTGCTGAAATTGTGACCCCGGGGCTTAGGGATTTTTTCAAAAAATCTTTTTCCGCCGGTTAAGTTGTTGAGGGCTGATTTCTTGTCCTGTGATAAAAAGCCTTCTGTTTCGACCGCCAAAGCTTTCAGGGGAGCATTTGCAAGCGGTTGGCACCATTTTTGAGTGAATTGCCAAAAGTCAGATTTTTGCTGAAATTGTGACCCCGGGGCTTCAGGATTTTTTCAAAAAAAAATTTTCTGCCCGTTAAGTTGTTGAGGGCTGATTTCTTCTTCTGTGATAAGAAGCCTTCTTTTTCGACTGCCAAAGCTTTCAGGGAAGCATTTGCAAGTGATTTGCACCATTTTTGAGTGAATTGCCAAAAGTCAGATTTTTGCTGAAATTGTGACCCCGGGGCTTAGGGATTTTTTCAAAAAAAAAATTTCCGCCGGTTAAGTTGTTGAGGGCTGATTTCTTCTTCTGTGATAAGAAGCCTTCTTTTTCGACTGCCAAAGCTTTCAGGGAAGCATTTGCAAGTGATTTGCACCATTTTTGAGTGAATTGCCAAAAGTCAGATTTTTGCTGAAATTGTGACCCCGGGGCTTAGGGATTTTTTCAAAAAATCTTTTTCTGCCGGTTAAGTTGTCGAGGGTTGATTTCTTGTTCTGTGATAATAAGCCTTCTGTTTTGACTGACAGAGCTTTCAGGGGAGCATTTGCAACCGGTTGGCACCATTTTGGAGTGAATTGCCCAAAGTCAGATTTTTGCTGAAATTGTGACCCCGGGGCTTAATGATTTTTTTCAAAAAATCTTTTTCTGCCGTTTAAGTTGTTGAGGGCTGATTTCTTCTTCTCTGATAATAAGCCTTCTGTTTCGACTGCCAAAGCTTTCAGGGAAGCATTTGCAAGGGATTGGCACCATTTTTGAGTGAATTGCCAAAAGTCAGATTTTTGCTGAAATTGTGACCCCGGGGCTTAGGGATTTTTTCAAAAAATCTTTTTCCGCCCGTTAAGTTGTTGAGGGCTGATTTCTTGTCCTGTGATAAAAATCCTTCTGTTTCGACTGCCAAAGCTTTCAGGGGAGCTTTTACAACCGGTTGGCACCATTTTTGAGTGAATTGCCCAAAGTCAGATTTTTGCTGAAATTGTGACCCCGGGGCTTAGGGATTTTTTCAAAAAATCTTTTTCTGCCGGTTAACTTGTCGAGGGTAGATTTCTTGTTCTGTGATAATAAGCCTTCTGTTTCGACTGACAAAGCTTTCAGGGGAGCATTTGCACCCGGTTGGCACCATTCTTGAGTGAATTGCCAAAAGTCAGATTTTTGCTGAAATTGTGACCCCGGGGCTTAAGGATTTTTTCAAAAAATCATTTTCTGTCGGTTAAGTTGTTGAGGGCTGATTTCTTGTTCTGTGATAATAAGCCTTTTGTTTCGACTGAAAAAGCTTTCATGGGAGCATTTGCAACCGGTTGGCACCATTTTTGAGTGAATTGCCCGAAGTCAGATTTTTGCTGAAATTGTGACCCCGGGGCTTAGGGATTTTTTCAAAAAATCTTTTTCCGCCGGTTAAGTTGTTGAGGGCTGATTTCTTGTTCTGTGATAATAAGCCTTTTGTTTCGACTGAAAAAGCTTTCAGGGGAGCATTTGCAACCGGTTGGCACCATTTTTGAGTGAATTGCCCAAACTCAGATTTTTGCTGAAATTGTGACCCCGGGGCTTAAGGATTTTTTCAAAAAATCTTTTTCCGCCGGTTAAGTTGTTGAGGGCTGATTTCTTGTCCTGTGATAAAAATCCTTCTGTTTCGACCGCCAAAGCTTTCAGGGGAGCATTTGCAAGCGGTTGGCACCATTTTTGAGTGAATTGCCCAAAGTCAGATTTTTGCTGAAATTGTGACCCCGGGGCTTAGGGATTTTTTCAAAAAATCTTTTTCCGCCGGTTAAGTTGTTGAGGGCTGATTTCTTGTCCTGTGATAAAAAGCCTTCTGTTTCGACTGCCAAAGCTTTCTGGGAAGCATTTGCAAGTGATTGGCACCATTTTTGAGTGAATTGCCAAAAGTCAGATTTTTGCTGAAATTGTGACCCCGGGGCTTAGGGATTTTTTCAAAAAATCTTTTTCCGCTGGTTAAGTTGTTGAGGGCTGATTTCTTGTCCTGTGATAAAAAGCCTTCTGTTTCGACTGACAAAGCTTTCAGGGGAGCATTTGCAACCGGTTGGCACCATTTTTGAGTGAATTGCCAAAAGTCAGATTTTTGTTGAAATTGTGACCCCGGGGCTTAAGGATTTTTTCAAAAAATCTTTTTCTGCCGGTTAAGTTGTTGAGGGCTGATTTCTTGTTCTGTGATAATAAGCCTTTTGTTTCGACTGAAAAAGCTTTCAGGGGAGCATTTGCAACCGGTTGGCACCATTTTTGAGTGAATTGCCCAAACTCAGATTTTTGCTGAAATTGTGACCCCGGGGCTTAAGGATTTTTTCAAAAAATCTTTTTCTGCCGGTTAAGTTGTTGAGGGCTGATTTCTTGTTCTGTGATAATAAGCCTTTTGTTTCGACTGAAAAAGCTTTCAGGGGAGCATTTGCAACCGGTTGGCACCATTTTTGAGTGAATTGCCCAAACTCAGATTTTTGCTGAAATTGTGACCCCGGGGCTTAAGGATTTTTTCAAAAAATCTTTTTCCGCCGGTTAAGTTGTTGAGGGCTGATTTCTTGTCCTGTGATAAAAAGCCTTCTGTTTCGACCGCCAAAGCTTTCAGGGGAGCATTTGCAAGCGGTTGGCACCATTTTTGAGTGAATTGCCAAAAGTCAGATTTTTGCTCAAATTGTGACCCCGGGGCTTCAGGATTTTTTCAAAAAAAATTTTTCTGCCCGTTAAGTTGTTGAGGGCTGATTTCTTCTTCTGTGATAGGAAGCCTTCTTTTTCGACTGCCAAAGCTTTCAGGGAAGCATTTGCAAGTGATTTGCACCATTTTTGAGTGAATTGCCAAAAGTCAGATTTTTGCTGAAATTGTGACCCCGGGGCTTAGGGATTTTTTCAAAAAAAAAATTTCCGCCGGTTAAGTTGTTGAGGGCTGATTTCTTCTTCTGTGATAAGAAGCCTTCTTTTTCGACTGCCAAAGCTTTCAGGGAAGCATTTGCAAGTGATTTGCACCATTTTTGAGTGAATTGCCAAAAGTCAGATTTTTGCTGAAATTGTGACCCCGGGGCTTAGGGATTTTTTCAAAAAATCTTTTTCTGCCGGTTAAGTTGTCGAGGGTTGATTTCTTGTTCTGTGATAATAAGCCTTCTGTTTTGACTGACAAAGCTTTCAGGGGAGCATTTGCAACCGGTTGGCACCATTTTGGAGTGAATTGCCCAAAGTCAGATTTTTGCTGAAATTGTGACCCCGGGGCTTAAGGATTTTTTCAAAAAAATCTTTTTCTGCCGGTTAAGTTGTTGAGGGCTGATTTCTTGTTCTTTGATAATAAGCCTTCTGTTTCGACTGACAAAGCTTTCAGGGGAGCATTTGCAACCGGTTGGCACCATTTTTGAGTGAATTGCCCAAAGTCAGATTTTTGCTGAAATTGTGACCCCGGGGCTTAATGATTTTTTTCAAAAAATCTTTTTCTGCCGTTTAAGTTGTTGAGGGCTGATTTCTTCTTCTGTGATAATAAGCCTTCTGTTTCGACTGCCAAAGCTTTCAGGGAAGCATTTGCAAGTGATTGGCACCATTTTTGAGTGAATTGCCAAAAGTCAGATTTTTGCTGAAATTGTGACCCCGGGGCTTAGGGATTTTTTCAAAAAATCTTTTTCCGCCCGTTAAGTTGTTGAGGGCTGATTTCTTGTCCTGTGATAAAAAGCCTTCTGTTTCGACTGCCAAAGCTTTCAGGGAAGCATTTGCAAGTGATTTGCACCATTTTTGAGTGAATTGCCAAAAGTCAGATTTTTGCTGAAATTGTGACCCCGGGGCTTAGGGATTTTTTCAAAAAAAAAATTTCCGCCGGTTAAGTTGTTGAGGGCTGATTTCTTCTTCTGTGATAAGAAGCCTTCTTTTTCGACTGCCAAAGCTTTCAGGGAAGCATTTGCAAGTGATTTGCACCATTTTTGAGTGAATTGCCAAAAGTCAGATTTTTGCTGAAATTGTGACCCCGGGGCTTAGGGATTTTTTCAAAAAATCTTTTTCTGCCGGTTAAGTTGTCGAGGGTTGATTTCTTGTTCTGTGATAATAAGCCTTCTGTTTTGACTGACAAAGCTTTCAGGGGAGCATTTGCAACCGGTTGGCACCATTTTGGAGTGAATTGCCCAAAGTCAGATTTTTGCTGAAATTGTGACCCCGGGGCTTAAGGATTTTTTCAAAAAAATCTTTTTCTGCCGGTTAAGTTGTTGAGGGCTGATTTCTTGTTCTTTGATAATAAGCCTTCTGTTTCGACTGACAAAGCTTTCAGGGGAGCATTTGCAACCGGTTGGCACCATTTTTGAGTGAATTGCCCAAAGTCAGATTTTTGCTGAAATTGTGACCCCGGGGCTTAATGATTTTTTTCAAAAAATCTTTTTCTGCCGTTTAAGTTGTTGAGGGCTGATTTCTTCTTCTGTGATAATAAGCCTTCTGTTTCGACTGCCAAAGCTTTCAGGGAAGCATTTGCAAGTGATTGGCACCATTTTTGAGTGAATTGCCAAAAGTCAGATTTTTGCTGAAATTGTGACCCCGGGGCTTAGGGATTTTTTCAAAAAATCTTTTTCCGCCCGTTAAGTTGTTGAGGGCTGATTTCTTGTCCTGTGATAAAAATCCTTCTGTTTCGACCGCCAAAGCTTTCAGGGGAGCATTTACAACCGGTTGGCACCATTTTTGAGTGAATTGCCCAAAGTCAGATTTTTGCTGAAATTGTGACCCCGGGGCTTAGGGATTTTTTCAAAAAATCTTTTTCTGCCGGTTAAGTTGTCGAGGGTAGATTTCTTCTTCTGTGATAATAAGCCTTCTGTTTCGACTGACAAAGCTTTCAGGGGAGCATTTGCACCCGGTTGGCACCATTTTTGAGTGAATTGCCAAAAGTCAGATTTTTGCTGAAATTGTGACCCCGGGGCTTAAGGATTTTTTCAAAAAATCTTTTTCTGCCGGTTAAGTTGTTGAGGGCTGATTTCTTGTTCTGTGATAATAAGCCTTTTGTTTCGACTGAAAAAGCTTTCAGGGGAGCATTTGCAACCGGTTGGCACCATTTTTGAGTGAATTGCCCAAAGTCAGATTTTTGCTGAAATTGTGACCCCGGGGCTTAGGGATTTTTTCAAAAAATCTTTTTCCGCCGGTTAAGTTGTTGAGGGCTGATTTCTTGTCCTGTGATAAAAAGCCTTCTGTTTCGACTGCCAAAGCTTTCTGGGAAGCATTTGCAAGTGATTGGCACCATTTTTGAGTGAATTGCCAAAAGTCAGATTTTTGCTGAAATTGTGACCCCGGGGCTTAAGGATTTTTTCAAAAAATCTTTTTCCGCCGGTTAAGTTGTTGAGGGCTGATTTCTTGTCCTGTGATAAAAATCCTTCTGTTTCGACCGCCAAAGCTTTCAGGGGAGCATTTGCAAGCGGTTGGCACCATTTTTGAGTGAATTGCCCAAAGTCAGATTTTTGCTGAAATTGTGACCCCGGGGCTTAGGGATTTTTTCAAAAAATCTTTTTCCGCCGGTTAAGTTGTTGAGGGCTGATTTCTTGTCCTGTGATAAAAAGCCTTCTGTTTCGACTGCCAAAGCTTTCTGGGAAGCATTTGCAAGTGATTGGCACCATTTTTGAGTGAATTGCCAAAAGTCAGATTTTTGCTGAAATTGTGACCCCGGGGTTTAGGGATTTTTTCAAAAAATCTTTTTCCGCTGGTTAAGTTGTTGAGGGCTGATTTCTTGTCCTGTGATAAAAAGCCTTCTGTTTCGACTGACAAAGCTTTCAGGGAAGCATTTGCAACCGGTTGGCACCATTTTTGAGTGAATTGCCAAAAGTCAGATTTTTGTTGAAATTGTGACGCCGGGGCTTAAGGATTTTTTCAAAAAATCTTTTTCTGCCGGTTAAGTTGTTGAGGGCTGATTTCTTGTTCTGTGATAATAAGCCTTTTGTTTCGACTGAAAAAGCTTTCAGGGAAGCATTTGCAACCGGTTGGCACCATTTTTGAGTGAATTGCCCAAACTCAGATTTTTGCTGAAATTGTGACCCCGGGGCTTAAGGATTTTTTCAAAAAATCTTTTTCCGCCGGTTAAGTTGTTGAGGGCTGATTTCTTGTCCTGTGATAAAAATCCTTCTGTTTCGACCGCCAAAGCTTTCAGGGGAGCATTTGCAAGCGGTTGGCACCATTTTTGAGTGAATTGCCCAAAGTCAGATTTTTGCTGAAATTGTGACCCCGGGGCTTCGGGATTTTTTCAAAAAATCTTTTTCCGCCGGTTAAGTTGTTGAGGGCTGATTTCTTGTCCTGTGATAAAAAGCCTTCTGTTTCGACTGCCAAAGCTTTCTGGGAAGCATTTGCAAGTGATTGGCACCATTTTTGAGTGAATTGCCAAAAGTCAGATTTTTGCTGAAATTGTGACCCCGGGGCTTAGGGATTTTTTCAAAAAATCTTTTTCCGCTGGTTAAGTTGTTGAGGGCTGATTTCTTGTCCTGTGATAAAAAGCCTTCTGTTTCGACCGCCAAAGCTTTCAGGGGAGCATTTACAACCGGTTGGCACCATTTTTGAGTGAATTGCCAAAAGTCAGATTTTTGCTCAAATTGTGACCCCGGGGCTTAGGGATTTTTTCAAAAAATCTTTTTCCGCCGGTTAAGTTGTTGAGGGCTGATTTCTTGTCCTGTGATAAAAAGCCTTCTGTTTCGACTGCCAAAGTTTTCTGGGAAGCATTTGCAAGTGATTGGCACCATTTTTGAGTGAATTGCCAAAAGTCAGATTTTTGCTGAAATTGTGACCCCGGGGCTTAAGGATTTTTTCAAAAAATCTTTTTCCGCCGGTTAAGTTGTTGAGGGCTGATTTCTTGTCCTGTGATAAAAATCCTTCTGTTTCGACCGCCAAAGCTTTCAGGGGAGCATTTGCAAGCGGTTGGCACCATTTTTGAGTGAATTGCCCAAAGTCAGATTTTTGCTGAAATTGTGACCCCGGGGCTTAGGGATTTTTTCAAAAAATCTTTTTCCGCCGGTTAAGTTGTTGAGGGCTGATTTCTTGTCCTGTGATAAAAAGCCTTCTGTTTCGACTGCCAAAGCTTTCTGGGAAGCATTTGCAAGTGATTGGCACCATTTTTGAGTGAATTGCCAAAAGTCAGATTTTTGCTGAAATTGTGACCCCGGGGCTTAGGGATTTTTTCAAAAAATCTTTTTCCGCTGGTTAAGTTGTTGAGGGCTGATTTCTTGTCCTGTGATAAAAAGCCTTCTGTTTCGACTGACAAAGCTTTCAGGGAAGCATTTGCAACCGGTTGGCACCATTTTTGAGTGAATTGCCAAAAGTCAGATTTTTGTTGAAATTGTGACCCCGGGGCTTAAGGATTTTTTCAAAAAATCTTTTTCTGCCGGTTAAGTTGTTGAGGGCTGATTTCTTGTTCTGTGATAATAAGCCTTTTGTTTCGACTGAAAAAGCTTTCAGGGGAGCATTTGCAACCGGTTGGCACCATTTTTGAGTGAATTGCCCAAACTCAGATTTTTGCTGAAATTGTGACCCCGGGGCTTAAGGATTTTTTCAAAAAATCTTTTTCCGCCGGTTAAGTTGTTGAGGGCTGATTTCTTGTCCTGTGATAAAAATCCTTCTGTTTCGACCGCCAAAGCTTTCAGGGGAGCATTTGCAAGCGGTTGGCACCATTTTTGAGTGAATTGCCCAAAGTCAGATTTTTGCTGAAATTGTGACCCCGGGGCTTAGGGATTTTTTCAAAAAATCTTTTTCCGCCGGTTAAGTTGTTGAGGGCTGATTTCTTGTCCTGTGATAAAAAGCCTTCTGTTTCGACTGCCAAAGCTTTCTGGGAAGCATTTGCAAGTGATTGGCACCATTTTTGAGTGAATTGCCAAAAGTCAGATTTTTGCTGAAATTGTGACCCCGGGGCTTAGGGATTTTTTCAAAAAATCTTTTTCCGCTGGTTAAGTTGTTGAGGGCTGATTTCTTGTCCTGTGATAAAAAGCCTTCTGTTTCGACCGCCAAAGCTTTCAGGGGAGCATTTACAACCGGTTGGCACCATTTTTGAGTGAATTGCCAAAAGTCAGATTTTTGCTCAAATTGTGACCCCGGGGCTTAGGGATTTTTTCAAAAAATCTTTTTCTGCCGGTTAAGTTGTTGAGGGCTGATTTCTTCTTCTGTGATAATAAGCCTTCTGTTTTGACTGACAAAGCTTTCAGGGGAGCATTTGCAGCCGGTTGGCACCATTTTGGAGTGAATTGCAAAAGTCAGATTTTTGCTGAAATTGTACCCCCGGGGCATAGGGATTTTTTCAAAAAATCTTTTTCCGCCGGTTAAGTTGTTGAGGGCTGATTTCTTGTCCTGTGATAAAAAGCCTTCTGTTTCGACTGCCAAACTTTTCAGGGGAGCATTTGCAACCGCTTGGTACCATTTTTGAGTGAATTGCCAAAAGTCAGATTTTTGCTGAAATTGTGACCCCGGGGCTTAGGGATTTTTTCAAAAAATCTTTTTCTGCCGGTTAAGTTGTTGAGGGCTGATTTCTTCTTCTGTGATAATAAGCCTTCTGTTTTGACTGACAAAGCTTTCAGGGGAGCATTTGCAGCCGGTTGGCACCATTTTGGAGTGAATTGCAAAAGTCAGATTTTTGCTGAAATTGTACCCCCGGGGCATAGGGATTTTTTCAAAAAATCTTTTTCCGCCGGTTAAGTTGTTGAGGGCTGATTTCTTGTCCTGTGATAAAAAGCCTTCTGTTTCGACTGCCAAACTTTTCAGGGGAGCATTTGCAACCGCTTGGTACCATTTTTGAGTGAATTGCCAAAAGTCAGATTTTTGCTGAAATTGTGACCCCGGGGCTTAGGGATTTTTTCAAAAAATCTTTTTCTGCCGGTTAAGTTGTCAAGGGCTGATTTCTTCTTTTGTGATAATAAGCTTTCTTTTTCGACCGACAAAGCTTTCAGGGGAGCATTTGCAACCGGTTGGCACCATTTTTGAGTGAATTGCCAAAAGTCAGATTTTTGCTGAAATTGTGACCCCGGGGCTTAGGGATTTTTTCAAAAAATCTTTTTCCGCTGGTTAAGTTGTTGAGGGCTGATTTCTTGTCCTGTGATAAAAAGCCTTCTGTTTCGACTGACAAAGCTTTCAGGGGAGCATTTGCAACCGGTTGGCACCATTTTTGAGTGAATTGCCAAAAGTCAGATTTTTGTTGAAATTGTGACCCCGGGGCTTAAGGATTTTTTCAAAAAATCTTTTTCTGCCGGTTAAGTTGTTGAGGGCTGATTTCTTGTCCTGTGATAAAAATCCTTCTGTTTCGACCGCCAAAGCTTTCAGGGGAGCATTTGCAAGCGGTTGGCACCATTTTTGAGTGAATTGCCCAAAGTCAGATTTTTGCTGAAATTGTGACCCCGGGGCTTAGGGATTTTTTCAAAAAATCTTTTTCCGCCGGTTAAGTTGTTGAGGGCTGATTTCTTGTCCTGTGATAAAAAGCCTTCTGTTTCGACTGCCAAAGCTTTCTGGGAAGCATTTGCAAGTGATTGGCACCATTTTTGAGTGAATTGCCAAAAGTCAGATTTTTGCTGAAATTGTGACCCCGGGGCTTAGGGATTTTTTCAAAAAATCTTTTTCCGCTGGTTAAGTTGTTGAGGGCTGATTTCTTGTCCTGTGATAAAAAGCCTTCTGTTTCGACCGCCAAAGCTTTCAGGGGAGCATTTACAACCGGTTGGCACCATTTTTGAGTGAATTGCCAAAAGTCAGATTTTTGCTCAAATTGTGACCCCGGGGCTTAGGGATTTTTTCAAAAAATCTTTTTCTGCCGGTTAAGTTGTTGAGGGCTGATTTCTTCTTCTGTGATAATAAGCCTTCTGTTTTGACTGACAAAGCTTTCAGGGGAGCATTTGCAGCCGGTTGGCACCATTTTGGAGTGAATTGCAAAAGTCAGATTTTTGCTGAAATTGTACCCCCGGGGCATAGGGATTTTTTCAAAAAATCTTTTTCCGCCGGTTAAGTTGTTGAGGGCTGATTTCTTGTCCTGTGATAAAAAGCCTTCTGTTTCGACTGCCAAACTTTTCAGGGGAGCATTTGCAACCGCTTGGTACCATTTTTGAGTGAATTGCCAAAAGTCAGATTTTTGCTGAAATTGTGACCCCGGGGCTTAGGGATTTTTTCAAAAAATCTTTTTCTGCCGGTTAAGTTGTCAAGGGCTGATTTCTTCTTTTGTGATAATAAGCTTTCTTTTTCGACCGACAAAGCTTTCAGGGGAGCATTTGCAACCGGTTGGCACCATTTTGGAGTGAATTGCCAAAAGTCATATTTTTGCTGAAATTGTGACCCCGGGGCTTAAGGATTTTTTCAAAAAATCTTTTTCTGCCGGTTAAGTTGTTGAGGGCTGATTTCTTGTTCTGTGATAATAAGCCTTCTGTTTCAACTGACAAAGCTTTCAGGGGAGCATTTGCAACCGGTTGGCACCATTTTTGAGTGAATTGCCCAAAGTCAGATTTTTGCTGAAATTGTGACCCCGGGGCTTAGGGATTTTTTCAAAAAATCTTTTTCCGCCGGTTAAGTTGTTGAGGGCTGATTTCTTGTCCTGTGATAAAAAGCCTTCTGTTTCGACTGCCAAAGCTTTCTGGGAAGCATTTGCAAGTGATTGGCACCATTTTTGAGTGAATTGCCAAAAGTCAGATTTTTGCTGAAATTGTGACCCCGGGGCTTAGGGATTTTTTCAAAAAATCTTTTTCCGCCGGTTAAGTTGTTGAGGGCTGATTTCTTGTCCTGTGATAAAAATCCTTCTGTTTCGACCGCCAAAGCTTTCAGGGGAGCATTTGCAAGCGGTTGGCACCATTTTTGAGTGAATTGCCCAAAGTCAGATTTTTGCTGAAATTGTGACCCCGGGGCTTAGGGATTTTTTCAAAAAATCTTTTTCTGCCGGTTAAGTTGTCGAGGGTTGATTTCTTGTTTTGTGATAATAAGCCTTCTGTTTTGACTGACAAAGCTTTCAAGGGAGCATTTGCAACCGGTTGGCACCATTTTGGAGTGAATTGCCAAAAGTCAGATTTTTGCTGAAATTGTGACCCCGGGGCTTAAGGATTTTTTCAAAAAATCTTTTTCTGCCGGTTAAGCTGTTGAGGGCTGATTTCTTGTTCTTTGATAATAAGCCTTCTGTTTCGACTGACAAATCTTTCAGGGGAGCATTTGCAACCGGTTGGCACCATTTTTGAGTGAATTGTCAAAAGTCAGATTTTTGCTCAAATTGTGACCCCTGGGCTTAGGGATTTTTTCAAAAAATCTTTTTCTGCCGGTTAAGTTGTTGAGGGCTGATTTCTTCTTCTGTGATAATAAGCCTTCTGTTTTGACTGACAAAGCTTTCAGGGGAGCATTTGCAGCCGGTTGGCACCATTTTGGAGTGAATTGCAAAAGTCAGATTTTTGCTGAAATTGTACCCCCGGGGCATAGGGATTTTTTCAAAAAATCTTTTTCCGCCGGTTAAGTTGTTGAGGGCTGATTTCTTGTTCTGTGATAATAAGCCTTTTGTTTCGACTGAAAAAGCTTTCAGGGGAGCATTTGCAACCGGTTGGCACCATTTTTGAGTGAATTGCCCAAACTCAGATTTTTGCTGAAATTGTGACCCCGGGGCTTAAGGATTTTTTCAAAAAA
This sequence comes from Podarcis tiliguerta, assembly GCF_965153285.1. NCBI lineage: Eukaryota > Metazoa > Chordata > Lepidosauria > Squamata > Lacertidae > Podarcis > Podarcis tiliguerta. Next base: position 13,779,009 of record NC_139543.1, on the reverse strand, counting down.
TCTTTTTCCGCCGGTCAAGTTGCAGGGGGCTGATTTCTTGTCCTGTGATAAAAATCCTTCTGTTTCGACCGCCAAAGCTTTCAGCGGAGCATTTGCAAGCGGTTGGCACCATTTTTGAGTGAATTGCCCAAAGTCAGATTTTTGCTGAAATTGTGACCCCGGGGCTTAGGGATTTTTTCAAAAAATCTTTTTCCGCCGGTTAAGTTGTTGAGGGCTGATTTCTTGTCCTGTGATAAAAAGCCTTCTGTTTCGACTGCCAAAGCTTTCTGGGAAGCATTTGCAAGTGATTGGCACCATTTTGGAGTGAATTGCCAAAAGTCAGATTTTTGCTGAAATTGTGACCCCGGGGCTTAGGGATTTTTTCAAAAAATCTTTTTCCGCTGGTTAAGTTGTTGAGGGCTGATTTCTTGTCCTGTGATAAAAAGCCTTCTGTTTCGACTGACAAAGCTTTCAGGGGAGCATTTGCAACCGGTTGGCACCACTTTTGAGTGAATAGCCAAAAGTCAGATTTTTGTTGAAATTGTGACCCCGGGGCTTAAGGATTTTTTCAAAAAATCTTTTTCTGCCGGTTAAGTTGTTGAGGGCTGATTTCTTGTTCTGTGATAATAAGCCTTTTGTTTCGACTGAAAAAGCTTTCAGGGGAGCATTTGCAACCGGTTGGCACCATTTTTGAGTGAATTGCCCAAACTCAGATTTTTGCTGAAATTGTGACCCCGGGGCTTAAGGATTTTTTCAAAAAATCTTTTTCTGCCGGTTAAGTTGTTGAGGGCTGATTTCTTGTTCTGTGATAATAAGCCTTTTGTTTCGACTGAAAAAGCTTTCAGGGGAGCATTTGCAACCGGTTGGCACCATTTTTGAGTGAATTGCCCAAACTCAGATTTTTGCTGAAATTGTGACCCCGGGGCTTAAGGATTTTTTCAAAAAATCTTTTTCCGCCGGTTAAGTTGTTGAGGGCTGATTTCTTGTCCTGTGATAAAAATCCTTCTGTTTCGACCGCCAAAGCTTTCAGGGGAGCATTTGCAACCGGTTGGCACCATTTTTGAGTGAATTGCCCAAAGTCAGATTTTTGCTGAAATTGTGACCCCGGGGCTTAGGGATTTTTTCAAAAAATCTTTTTCCGCCGGTTAAGTTGTTGAGGGCTGATTTCTTGTCCTGTGATAAAAAGCCTTCTGTTTCGACTGCCAAAGCTTTCTGGGAAGCATTTGCAAGTGATTGGCACCATTTTTGAGTGAATTGCCAAAAGTCAGATTTTTGCTGAAATTGTGACCCCGGGGCTTAGGGATTTTTTCAAAAAATCTTTTTCCGCTGGTTAAGTTGTTGAGGGCTGATTTCTTGTCCTGTGATAAAAAGCCTTCTGTTTCGACCGCCAAAGCTTTCAGGGGAGCATTTACAACCGGTTGGCACCATTTTTGAGTGAATTGCCAAAAGTCAGATTTTTGCTGAAATTGTGACCCCGGGGCTTAGGGATTTTTTCAAAAAATCTTTTTCCGCCTGTTAAGTTGTTGAGGGCTGATTTCTTGTCCTGTGATAAAAAGCCTTCTGTTTCGACCGCCAAAGCTTTCAGGGGAGCATTTGCAAGCGGTTGGCACCATTTTTGAGTGAATTGCCAAAAGTCAGATTTTTGCTGAAATTGTGACCCCGGGGCTTCAGGATTTTTTCAAAAAAATTTTTTCTGCCCGTTAAGTTGTTGAGGGCTGATTTCTTCTTCTGTGATAAGAAGCCTTCTTTTTCGACTGCCAAAGCTTTCAGGGAAGCATTTGCAAGTGATTTGCACCATTTTTGAGTGAATTGCCAAAAGTCAGATTTTTGCTGAAATTGTGACCCCGGGGCTTAGGGATTTTTTCAAAAAAAAAATTTCCGCCGGTTAAGTTGTTGAGGGCTGATTTCTTCTTCTGTGATAAGAAGCCTTCTTTTTCGACTGCCAAAGCTTTCAGGGAAGCATTTGCAAGTGATTTGCACCATTTTTGAGTGAATTGCCAAAAGTCAGATTTTTGCTGAAATTGTGACCCCGGGGCTTAGGGATTTTTTCAAAAAATCTTTTTCTGCCGGTTAAGTTGTCGAGGGTTGATTTCTTGTTCTGTGATAATAAGCCTTCTGTTTTGACTGACAAAGCTTTCAGGGGAGCATTTGCAACCGGTTGGCACCATTTTGGAGTGAATTGCCCAAAGTCAGATTTTTGCTGAAATTGTGACCCCGGGGCTTAAGGATTTTTTCAAAAAAATCTTTTTCTGCCGGTTAAGTTGTTGAGGGCTGATTTCTTGTTCTTTGATAATAAGCCTTCTGTTTCGACTGACAAAGCTTTCAGGGGAGCATTTGCAACCGGTTGGCACCATTTTTGAGTGAATTGCCCAAAGTCAGATTTTTGCTGAAATTGTGACCCCGGGGCTTAATGATTTTTTTCAAAAAATCTTTTTCTGCCGTTTAAGTTGTTGAGGGCTGATTTCTTCTTCTGTGATAATAAGCCTTCTGTTTCGACTGCCAAAGCTTTCAGGGAAGCATTTGCAAGTGATTGGCACCATTTTTGAGTGAATTGCCAAAAGTCAGATTTTTGCTGAAATTGTGACCCCGGGGCTTAGGGATTTTTTCAAAAAATCTTTTTCCGCCCGTTAAGTTGTTGAGGGCTGATTTCTTGTCCTGTGATAAAAATCCTTCTGTTTCGACCGCCAAAGCTTTCAGGGGAGCATTTACAACCGGTTGGCACCATTTTTGAGTGAATTGCCCAAAGTCAGATTTTTGCTGAAATTGTGACCCCGGGGCTTAGGGATTTTTTCAAAAAATCTTTTTCTGCCGGTTAAGTTGTCGAGGGTAGATTTCTTCTTCTGTGATAATAAGCCTTCTGTTTCGACTGACAAAGCTTTCAGGGGAGCATTTGCACCCGGTTGGCACCATTTTTGAGTGAATTGCCAAAAGTCAGATTTTTGCTGAAATTGTGACCCCGGGGCTTAAGGATTTTTTCAAAAAATCATTTTCTGTCGGTTAAGTTGTTGAGGGCTGATTTCTTGTTCTGTGATAATAAGCCTTTTGTTTCGACTGAAAAAGCTTTCATGGGAGCATTTGCAACCGGTTGGCACCATTTTTGAGTGAATTGCCCGAAGTCAGATTTTTGCTGAAATTGTGACCCCGGGGCTTAGGGATTTTTTCAAAAAATCTTTTTCCGCCGGTTAAGTTGTTGAGGGCTGATTTCTTGTCCTGTGATAAAAAGCCTTCTGTTTCGACCGCCAAAGCTTTCAGGGGAGCATTTACAACCGGTTGGCACCATTTTTGAGTGAATTGCCCAAAGTCAGATTTTTGCTGAAATTGTGACCCCGGGGCTTAGGGATTTTTTCAAAAAATCTTTTTCTGCCGGTTAACTTGTCGAGGGTAGATTTCTTGTTCTGTGATAATAAGCCTTCTGTTTTGACTGACAAAGCTTTCAGGGGAGCATTTGCAACCGGTTGGCACCATTTTTGAGTGAATTGCCAAAAGTCAGATTTTTGCTGAAATTGTGACCCCGGGGCTTAGGGATTTTTTCAAAAAATCTTTTTCCGCCGGTTAAGTTGTTGAGGGCTGATTTCTTGTCCTGTGATAAAAAGCCTTCTGTTTCGACTGCCAAAGCTTTCTGGGAAGCATTTGCAAGTGATTGGCACCATTTTTGAGTGAATTGCCAAAAGTCAGATTTTTGCTGAAATTGTGACCCCGGAGCTTAGGGATTTTTTCAAAAAATCTTTTTCCGCTGGTTAAGTTGTTGAGGGCTGATTTCTTGTCCTGTGATAAAAAGCCTTCTGTTTCGACTGACAAAGCTTTCAGGGGAGCATTTGCAACCGGTTGGCACCATTTTTGAGTGAATTGCCAAAAGTCAGATTTTTGTTGAAATTGTGACCCCGGGGCTTAAGGATTTTTTCAAAAAATCTTTTTCTGCCGGTTAAGTTGTTGAGGGCTGATTTCTTGTTCTGTGATAATAAGCCTTCTGTTTTGACTGACAAAGCTTTCAGGGGAGCATTTGCAAGCGGTTGGCACCATTTTTGAGTGAATTGCCCAAAGTCAGATTTTTGCTGAAATTGTGACCCCGGGGCTTAGGGATTTTTTCAAAAAATCTTTTTCTGCCGGTTAAGTTGTCGAGGGTTGATTTCTTGTTTTGTGATAATAAGCCTTCTGTTTTGACTGACAAAGCTTTCAAGGGAGCATTTGCAACCGGTTGGCACCATTTTGGAGTGAATTGCCAAAAGTCAGATTTTTGCTGAAATTGTGACCCCGGGGCTTAAGGATTTTTTCAAAAAATCTTTTTCTGCCGGTTAAGCTGTTGAGGGCTGATTTCTTGTTCTTTGATAATAAGCCTTCTGTTTCGACTGACAAATCTTTCAGGGGAGCATTTGCAACCGGTTGGCACCATTTTTGAGTGAATTGTCAAAAGTCAGATTTTTGCTGAAATTGTGACCCCTGGGCTTAGGGATTTTTTCAAAAAATCTTTTTCTGCCGGTTAAGTTGTTGAGGGCTGATTTCTTCTTCTGTGATAATAAGCCTTCTGTTTTGACTGACAAAGCTTTCAGGGGAGCATTTGCAGCCGGTTGGCACCATTTTGGAGTGAATTGCAAAAGTCAGATTTTTGCTGAAATTGTGACCCCGGGGCTTAAGGATTTTTTCAAAAAATCTTTTTCCGCCGGTTAAGTTGTTGAGGGCTGATTTCTTGTTCTGTGATAATAAGCCTTTTGTTTCGACTGAAAAAGCTTTCAGGGGAGCATTTGCAACCGGTTGGCACCATTTTTGAGTGAATTGCCCAAACTCAGATTTTTGCTGAAATTGTGACCCCGGGGCTTAAGGATTTTTTCAAAAAATCTTTTTCCGCCGGTCAAGTTGCAGGGGGCTGATTTCTTGTCCTGTGATAAAAATCCTTCTGTTTCGACCGCCAAAGCTTTCAGCGGAGCATTTGCAAGCGGTTGGCACCATTTTTGAGTGAATTGCCCAAAGTCAGATTTTTGCTGAAATTGTGACCCCGGGGCTTAGGGATTTTTTCAAAAAATCTTTTTCCGCCGGTTAAGTTGTTGAGGGCTGATTTCTTGTCCTGTGATAAAAAGCCTTCTGTTTCGACTGCCAAAGCTTTCTGGGAAGCATTTGCAAGTGATTGGCACCATTTTTGAGTGAATTGCCAAAAGTCAGATTTTTGCTGAAATTGTGACCCCGGGGCTTAGGGATTTTTTCAAAAAATCTTTTTCCGCTGGTTAAGTTGTTGAGGGCTGATTTCTTGTCCTGTGATAAAAAGCCTTCTGTTTCGACTGACAAAGCTTTCAGGGGAGCATTTGCAACCGGTTGGCACCACTTTTGAGTGAATAGCCAAAAGTCAGATTTTTGTTGAAATTGTGACCCCGGGGCTTAAGGATTTTTTCAAAAAATCTTTTTCTGCCGGTTAAGTTGTTGAGGGCTGATTTCTTGTTCTGTGATAATAAGCCTTTTGTTTCGACTGAAAAAGCTTTCAGGGGAGCATTTGCAACCGGTTGGCACCATTTTGGAGTGAATTGCCAAAAGTCAGATTTTTGCTGAAATTGTGACCCCGGGGCTTAAGGATTTTTTCAAAAAATCTTTTTCTGCCGGTTAAGTTGTTGAGGGCTGATTTCTTGTTCTGTGATAATAAGCCTTTTGTTTCGACTGAAAAAGCTTTCAGGGGAGCATTTGCAACCGGTTGGCACCATTTTTGAGTGAATTGCCCAAACTCAGATTTTTGCTGAAATTGTGACCCCGGGGCTTAAGGATTTTTTCAAAAAATCTTTTTCCGCCGGTTAAGTTGTTGAGGGCTGATTTCTTGTCCTGTGATAAAAATCCTTCTGTTTCGACCGCCAAAGCTTTCAGGGGAGCATTTGCAACCGGTTGGCACCATTTTTGAGTGAATTGCCCAAAGTCAGATTTTTGCTGAAATTGTGACCCCGGGGCTTAGGGATTTTTTCAAAAAATCTTTTTCCGCCGGTTAAGTTGTTGAGGGCTGATTTCTTGTCCTGTGATAAAAAGCCTTCTGTTTCGACTGCCAAAGCTTTCTGGGAAGCATTTGCAAGTGATTGGCACCATTTTTGAGTGAATTGCCAAAAGTCAGATTTTTGCTGAAATTGTGACCCCGGGGCTTAGGGATTTTTTCAAAAAATCTTTTTCCGCTGGTTAAGTTGTTGAGGGCTGATTTCTTGTCCTGTGATAAAAAGCCTTCTGTTTCGACCGCCAAAGCTTTCAGGGGAGCATTTACAACCGGTTGGCACCATTTTTGAGTGAATTGCCAAAAGTCAGATTTTTGCTGAAATTGTGACCCCGGGGCTTAGGGATTTTTTCAAAAAATCTTTTTCCGCCGGTTAAGTTGTTGAGGGCTGATTTCTTGTCCTGTGATAAAAAGCCTTCTGTTTCGACCGCCAAAGCTTTCAGGGGAGCATTTGCAAGCGGTTGGCACCATTTTTGAGTGAATTGCCAAAAGTCAGATTTTTGCTGAAATTGTGACCCCGGGGCTTCAGGATTTTTTCAAAAAAAATTTTTCTGCCCGTTAAGTTGTTGAGGGCTGATTTCTTCTTCTGTGATAAGAAGCCTTCTTTTTCGACTGCCAAAGCTTTCAGGGAAGCATTTGCAAGTGATTTGCACCATTTTTGAGTGAATTGCCAAAAGTCAGATTTTTGCTGAAATTGTGACCCCGGGGCTTAGGGATTTTTTCAAAAAAAAAATTTCCGCCGGTTAAGTTGTTGAGGGCTGATTTCTTCTTCTGTGATAAGAAGCCTTCTTTTTCGACTGCCAAAGCTTTCAGGGAAGCATTTGCAAGTGATTTGCACCATTTTTGAGTGAATTGCCAAAAGTCAGATTTTTGCTGAAATTGTGACCCCGGGGCTTAGGGATTTTTTCAAAAAATCTTTTTCTGCCGGTTAAGTTGTCGAGGGTTGATTTCTTGTTCTGTGATAATAAGCCTTCTGTTTTGACTGACAAAGCTTTCAGGGGAGCATTTGCAACCGGTTGGCACCATTTTGGAGTGAATTGCCCAAAGTCAGATTTTTGCTGAAATTGTGACCCCGGGGCTTAAGGATTTTTTCAAAAAAATCTTTTTCTGCCGGTTAAGTTGTTGAGGGCTGATTTCTTGTTCTTTGATAATAAGCCTTCTGTTTCGACTGACAAAGCTTTCAGGGGAGCATTTGCAACCGGTTGGCACCATTTTTGAGTGAATTGCCCAAAGTCAGATTTTTGCTGAAATTGTGACCCCGGGGCTTAATGATTTTTTTCAAAAAATCTTTTTCTGCCGTTTAAGTTGTTGAGGGCTGATTTCTTCTTCTGTGATAATAAGCCTTCTGTTTCGACTGCCAAAGCTTTCAGGGAAGCATTTGCAAGTGATTGGCACCATTTTTGAGTGAATTGCCAAAAGTCAGATTTTTGCTGAAATTGTGACCCCGGGGCTTAGGGATTTTTTCAAAAAATCTTTTTCCGCCCGTTAAGTTGTTGAGGGCTGATTTCTTGTCCTGTGATAAAAATCCTTCTGTTTCGACCGCCAAAGCTTTCAGGGGAGCATTTACAACCGGTTGGCACCATTTTTGAGTGAATTGCCCAAAGTCAGATTTTTGCTGAAATTGTGACCCCGGGGCTTAGGGATTTTTTCAAAAAATCTTTTTCTGCCGGTTAAGTTGTCGAGGGTAGATTTCTTCTTCTGTGATAATAAGCCTTCTGTTTCGACTGACAAAGCTTTCAGGGGAGCATTTGCACCCGGTTGGCACCATTTTTGAGTGAATTGCCAAAAGTCAGATTTTTGCTGAAATTGTGACCCCGGGGCTTAAGGATTTTTTCAAAAAATCATTTTCTGTCGGTTAAGTTGTTGAGGGCTGATTTCTTGTTCTGTGATAATAAGCCTTTTGTTTCGACTGAAAAAGCTTTCATGGGAGCATTTGCAACCGGTTGGCACCATTTTTGAGTGAATTGCCCGAAGTCAGATTTTTGCTGAAATTGTGACCCCGGGGCTTAGGGATTTTTTCAAAAAATCTTTTTCCGCCGGTTAAGTTGTTGAGGGCTGATTTCTTGTCCTGTGATAAAAAGCCTTCTGTTTCGACCGCCAAAGCTTTCAGGGGAGCATTTACAACCGGTTGGCACCATTTTTGAGTGAATTGCCCAAAGTCAGATTTTTGCTGAAATTGTGACCCCGGGGCTTAGGGATTTTTTCAAAAAATCTTTTTCTGCCGGTTAACTTGTCGAGGGTAGATTTCTTGTTCTGTGATAATAAGCCTTCTGTTTTGACTGACAAAGCTTTCAGGGGAGCATTTGCAACCGGTTGGCACCATTTTTGAGTGAATTGCCAAAAGTCAGATTTTTGCTGAAATTGTGACCCCGGGGCTTAGGGATTTTTTCAAAAAATCTTTTTCCGCCGGTTAAGTTGTTGAGGGCTGATTTCTTGTCCTGTGATAAAAAGCCTTCTGTTTCGACTGCCAAAGCTTTCTGGGAAGCATTTGCAAGTGATTGGCACCATTTTTGAGTGAATTGCCAAAAGTCAGATTTTTGCTGAAATTGTGACCCCGGAGCTTAGGGATTTTTTCAAAAAATCTTTTTCCGCTGGTTAAGTTGTTGAGGGCTGATTTCTTGTCCTGTGATAAAAAGCCTTCTGTTTCGACTGACAAAGCTTTCAGGGGAGCATTTGCAACCGGTTGGCACCATTTTTGAGTGAATTGCCAAAAGTCAGATTTTTGTTGAAATTGTGACCCCGGGGCTTAAGGATTTTTTCAAAAAATCTTTTTCTGCCGGTTAAGTTGTTGAGGGCTGATTTCTTGTTCTGTGATAATAAGCCTTTTGTTTCGACTGAAAAAGCTTTCAGGGGAGCATTTGCAACCGGTTGGCACCATTTTTGAGTGAATTGCCCAAACTCAGATTTTTGCTGAAATTGTGACCCCGGGGCTTAAGGATTTTTTCAAAAAATCTTTTTCCGCCGGTTAAGTTGTTGAGGGCTGATTTCTTGTCCTGTGATAAAAATCCTTCTGTTTCGACCGCCAAAGCTTTCAGGGGAGCATTTGCAAGCGGTTGGCACCATTTTTGAGTGAATTGCCCAAAGTCAGATTTTTGCTGAAATTGTGACCCCGGGGCTTAGGGATTTTTTCAAAAAATCTTTTTCCGCCGGTTAAGTTTTGAGGGCTGATTTCTTGTCCTGTGATAAAAAGCCTTCTGTTTCGACTGCCAAAGCTTTCTGGGAAGCATTTGCAAGTGATTGGCACCATTTTTGAGTGAATTGCCAAAAGTCAGATTTTTGCTGAAATTGTGACCCCGGGGCTTAGGGATTTTTTCAAAAAATCTTTTTCCGCTGGTTAAGTTGTTGAGGGCTGATTTCTTGTCCTGTGATAAAAAGCCTTCTGTTTCGACCGCCAAAGCTTTCAGGGGAGCATTTACAACCGGTTGGCACCATTTTTGAGTGAATTGCCAAAAGTCAGATTTTTGCTCAAATTGTGACCCCGGGGCTTAGGGATTTTTTCAAAAAATCTTTTTCTGCCGGTTAAGTTGTTGAGGGCTGATTTCTTCTTCTGTGATAATAAGCCTTCTGTTTTGACTGACAAAGCTTTCAGGGGAGCATTTGCAGCCGGTTGGCACCATTTTGGAGTGAATTGCAAAAGTCAGATTTTTGCTGAAATTGTACCCCCGGGGCATAGGGATTTTTTCAAAAAATCTTTTTCCGCCGGTTAAGTTGTTGAGGGCTGATTTCTTGTCCTGTGATAAAAAGACTTCTGTTTCGACTGCCAAACTTTTCAGGGGAGCATTTGCAACCGGTTGGTACCATTTTTGAGTGAATTGCCAAAAGTCAGATTTTTGCTGAAATTGTGACCCCGGGGCTTAGGGATTTTTTCAAAAAATCTTTTTCTGCCGGTTAAGTTGTCAAGGGCTGATTTCTTCTTTTGTGATAATAAGCTTTCTTTTTCGACCGACAAAGCTTTCAGGGGAGCATTTGCAACCGGTTGGCACCATTTTGGAGTGAATTGCCAAAAGTCAGATTTTTGCTGAAATTGTGACCCCGGGGCTTAAGGATTTTTTCAAAAAATCTTTTTCTGCCGGTTAAGTTGTTGAGGGCTGATTTCTTGTTCTGTGATAATAAGCCTTCTGTTTCGACTGACAAAGCTTTCAGGGGAGCATTTGCAACCGGTTGGCACCATTTTTGAGTGAATTGCCCAAAGTCAGATTTTTGCTGAAATTGTGACCCCGGGGCTTAGGGATTTTTTCAAAAAATCTTTTTCCGCCGGTTAAGTTGTTGAGGGCTGATTTCTTGTCCTGTGATAAAAAGCCTTCTGTTTCGACTGCCAAAGCTTTCTGGGAAGCATTTGCAAGTGATTGGCACCATTTTTGAGTGAATTGCCAAAAGTCAGATTTTTGCTGAAATTGTGACCCCGGGGCTTAGGGATTTTTTCAAAAAATCTTTTTCCGCCGGTTAAGTTGTTGAGGGCTGATTTCTTGTCCTGTGATAAAAATCCTTCTGTTTCGACCGCCAAAGCTTTCAGGGGAGCATTTGCAAGCGGTTGGCACTATTTTTGAGTGAATTGCCCAAAGTCAGATTTTTGCTGAAATTGTGACCCCGGGGCTTAGGGATTTTTTCAAAAAATCTTTTTCTGCCGGTTAAGTTGTCGAGGGTTGATTTCTTGTTTTGTGATAATAAGCCTTCTGTTTTGACTGACAAAGCTTTCAAGGGAGCATTTGCAACCGGTTGGCACCATTTTGGAGTGAATTGCCAAAAGTCAGATTTTTGCTGAAATTGTGACCCCGGGGCTTAAGGATTTTTTCAAAAAATCTTTTTCTGCCGGTTAAGCTCTTGAGGGCTGATTTCTTGTTCTTTGATAATAAGCCTTCTGTTTCGACTGACAAATCTTTCAGGGGAGCATTTGCAACCGGTTGGCACCATTTTTGAGTGAATTGTCAAAAGTCAGATTTTTGCTCAAATTGTGACCCCGGGGCTTAGGGATTTTTTCAAAAAATCTTTTTCTGCCGGTTAAGTTGTTGAGGGCTGATTTCTTCTTCTGTGATAATAAGCCTTCTGTTTTGACTGACAAAGCTTTCAGGGGAGCATTTGCAGCCGGTTGGCACCATTTTGGAGTGAATTGCAAAAGTCAGATTTTTGCTGAAATTGTACCCCCGGGGCATAGGGATTTTTTCAAAAAATCTTTTTCCGCCGGTTAAGTTGTTGAGGGCTGATTTCTTGTCCTGTGATAAAAAGCCTTCTGTTTCGACTGCCAAACTTTTCAGGGGAGCATTTGCAACCGGTTGGTACCATTTTTGAGTGAATTGCCAAAAGTCAGATTTTTGCTGAAATTGTGACCCCGGGGCTTAGGGATTTTTTCAAAAAATCTTTTTCTGCCGGTTAAGTTGTCAAGGGCTGATTTCTTCTTTTGTGATAATAAGCTTTCTTTTTCGACCGACAAAGCTTTCAGGGGAGCATTTGCAACCGGTTGGCACCATTTTGGAGTGAATTGCCAAAAGTCAGATTTTTGCTGAAATTGTGACCCCGGGGCTTAAGGATTTTTTCAAAAAATCTTTTTCTGCCGGTTAAGTTGTTGAGGGCTGATTTCTTGTTCTGTGATAATAAGCCTTCTGTTTCGACTGACAAAGCTTTCAGGGGAGCATTTGCAACCGGTTGGCACCATTTTTGAGTGAATTGCCCAAAGTCAGATTTTTGCTGAAATTGTGACCCCGGGGCTTAAGGATTTTTTTCAAAAAATCTTTTTCCGCCGGTTAAGTTGTTGAGGGCTGATTTCTTTTCCTGTGATAAAAAGCCTTCTGTTTCGACTGACAAAGCTTTCTGGGAAGCATTTGCAAGTGATTGGCACCATTTTTGAGTGAATTGCCAAAAGTCAGATTTTTGCTGAAATTGTGACCCCGGGGCTTAGGGATTTCTTCAAAAAATCTTTTTCCGCCGGTTAAGTTGTTGAGGGCTGATTTCTTGTCCTGTGATAAAAATCCTTCTGTTTCGACCGCCAAAGCTTTCAGGGGAGCATTTGCAAGCGGTTGGCACCATTTTTGAGTGAATTGCCCAAAGTCAGATTTTTGCTGAAATTGTGACCCCGGGGCTTAGGGATTTTTTCAAAAAATCTTTTTCTGCCGGTTAAGTTGTCGAGGGTTGATTTCTTGTTTTGTGATAATAAGCCTTCTGTTTTGACTGACAAAGCTTTCAAGGGAGCATTTGCAACCGGTTGGCACCATTTTGGAGTGAATTGCCAAAAGTCAGATTTTTGCTGAAATTGTGACCCCGGGGCTTAAGGATTTTTTCAAAAAATCTTTTTCTGCCGGTTAAGCTGTTGAGGGCTGATTTCTTGTTCTTTGATAATAAGCCTTCTGTTTCGACTGACAAATCTTTCAGGGGAGCATTTGCAACCGGTTGGCACCATTTTTGAGTGAATTGCCCAAAGTCAGATTTTTGCTGAAATTGTGACCCCGGGGCTTAAGGATTTTTTCAAAAAATCTTTTTCCGCCGGTTAAGTTGTTGAGGGCTGATTTCTTGTCCTGTGATAAAAAGCCTTCTGTTTCGACTGCCAAAGCTTTCAGGGAAGCATTTGCAAGTGATTGGCACCATTTTTGAGTGAATTGCCAAAAGTCAGATTTTTGCTGAAATTGTGACCCCGGGGCTTAGGGATTTTTTCAAAAAAAAATTTTCCGCCGGTTAAGTTGTTGAGGGCTGATTTCTTGTCCTGTGATAAAAAGCCTTCTGTTTCGACCGCCAAAGCTTTCATGGGAGCATTTGCAAGCGGTTGGCACCATTTTGGAGTGAATTGCCAAAAGTCAGATTTTTGCTGAAATTGTGACCCCGGGGCTTCAGGATTTTTTCAAAAAAAAATTTTCTGCCGGTTAAGTTGTTGAGGGCTGATTTCTTCTTCTGTGATAAGAAGCCTTCTTTTTCGACTGCCAAAGCTTTCAGGGAAGCATTTGCAAGTGATTTGCACCATTTTTGAGTGAATTGCCAAAAGTCAGATTTTTGCTGAAATTGTGACCCCGGGGCTTAGGGATTTTTTTAAAAAATCTTTTTCTGCCGGTTAAGTTGTCAAGGGCTGATTTCTTGTCCTGTGATAAAAAGCCTTCTGTTTCGACCGCCAAAGCTTTCAGGCGAGCACTTGCAAGCAGTTGGTACCATTTTTGAGTGAATTCCCAAAAGTCAGATTTTTGCTGAAATTGTGACCCCGGGGCTTAAGGATTTTTTCAAAAAATCTTTTTCTGCCGGTTAAGTTGTTGAGGGTTGATTTCTTCTTCTGTGATAATAAGCCTTCTGTTTCGACTGACAAAGCCTTCAGGGAAGCATTTGCAAGCGGTTGGCACCATTTTTGAGTGAATTGCCCAAAGTCAGATTTTTGCTGAAATTGTGACCCCGGGGCTTAGGGATTTTTTCAAAAAAAAATTTTCCGCCGGTTAAGTTGTTGAGGGCTGATTTCTTGTCCTGTGATAAAAAGCCTTCTGTTTCGACCGCCAAAGCTTTCATGGGAGCATTTGCAAGCGGTTGGCACCATTTTGGAGTGAATTGCCAAAAGTCAGATTTTTGCTGAAATTGTGACCCCGGGGCTTCAGGATTTTTTCAAAAAAAAAATTTCTGCCGGTTAAGTTGTTGAGGGCTGATTTCTTCTTCTGTGATAAGAAGCCTTCTTTTTCGACTGCCAAAGCTTTCAGGGAAGCATTTGCAAGTGATTTGCACCATTTTTGAGTGAATTGCCAAAAGTCAGATTTTTGCTGAAATTGTGACCCCGGGGCTTAGGGATTTTTTTAAAAAATCTTTTTCTGCCGGTTAAGTTGTCAAGGGCTGATTTCTTGTCCTGTGATAAAAAGCCTTCTGTTTCGACCGCCAAAGCTTTCAGGCGAGCACTTGCAAGCAGTTGGTACCATTTTTGAGTGAATTCCCAAAAGTCAGATTTTTGCTGAAATTGTGACCCCGGGGCTTAAGGATTTTTTCAAAAAATCTTTTTCTGCCGGTTAAGTTGTTGAGGGTTGATTTCTTCTTCTGTGATAATAAGCCTTCTGTTTCGACTGACAAAGCCTTCAGGGAAGCATTTGCAAGCGGTTGGCACCATTTTTGAGTGAATTGCCCAAAGTCAGATTTTTGCTGAAATTGTGACCCCGGGGCTTAGGGATTTTTTCAAAAAATCTTTTTCCGCCGGTTAAGTTGTCGAGGGTTGATTTCTTGTCCTGTGATAAAAATCCTTCTGTTTCGACCGCCAAAGCTTTCAGGGGAGCATTTGCAAGCGGTTGGCACCATTTTGGAGTGAATTGCCAAAAGTCAGATTTTTGCTGAAATTGTGACCCCGGGGCTTAGGGATTTTTTCAAAAAATCTTTTTCCGCCGGTTAAGTTGTTGAGGGCTGATTTCTTGTCCTGTAATAAAAATCCTTCTGTTTCGACCGCCAAAGCTTTCAGGGGAGCATTTGCAACCGGTTGGCACCATTTTTGAGTGAATTGCCAAAAGTCAGATTTTTGCTGAAATTGTGACCCCGGGGCTTAAGGATTTTTTCAAAAAATCTTTTTGTGCCGGTTAAGTTGTTGAGGGCTGATTTCTTGTTCTGTGATAATAAGCCTTTTGTTTCGACTGAAAAAGCTTTCAGGGGAGCATTTACAACCGGTTGGCACCATTTTTGAGTGAATTGCCCAAAGTCAGATTTTTGCTGAAATTGTGACCCCGGGGCTTAGGGATTTTTTCAAAAAATCTTTTTCTGCCGGTTAACTTGTCGAGGGTAGATTTCTTGTTCTGTGATAATAAGCCTTCTGTTTTGACTGACAAAACTTTCAGGGGAGCATTTGCAACCGGTTGGCACCATTTTGGAGTGAATTGCCAAAAGTCAGTTTTTTGCTGAAATTCTGACCCCGGGGCTTCAGGATTTTTTCAAAAAATCTTTTTCTGCCGGTTAAGTTGTTGAGGGCTGATTTCTTGTCCTGTGATAAAAAGCCTTCTGTTTCGACTGACAAAGCTTTCAGGGGAGCATTTGCAACCGGTTGGCACCACTTTTGAGTGAATTGCCAAAAGTCAGATTTTTGCTGAAATCGTGACCCCGGGGGTTAAGGATTTTTTGAAAAAATCTTTTTCTGCCGGTTAAGTTGTTGAGGGCTGATTTCTTCTTCTGTGATAATAAGCCTTCTGTTTCGACTGCCAAAGCTTTCAGGGAAGCATTTGCAAGTGATTGGCACCATTTTTGAGTGAATTGCCAAAAGTCAGATTTTTGCTGAAATTGTGACCCCGGGGCTTAGGGATTTTTTCAAAAAATCTTTTTCTGCCGGTTGAGTTGTCAAGGGTTGATTTCTTGTTCTGTGATAATAAGCCTTCTGTTTCGACTGACAAAGCTTTCAGGGGAGCATTTGCAACCGGTTGGCACCATTTTGGAGTGAATTGCCAAAAGTCAGATTTTTGCTGAAAATGTGACCCCGGGGCTTAGGGATTTTTTCAAAAAATCTTTTTCTGCCGGTTAAGTTGTCAAGGGTTGATTTCTTGTTCTGTGATAATAAGCCTTCTGTTTCGACTGACAAAGCCTTCAGGGAAGCATTTGCAACCATTTGGCACCATTTTGGAGTGAATTGCCAAAAGTCAGATTTTTGCTGAAATTGTGACCCCGGGGGTTAAGGATTTTTGGAAAAAATCTTTTTCTGCCGGTTAAGTTGTTGAGGGCTGATTTCTTCTTCTGTGATAATAAGCCTTCTGTTTCGACTGCCAAAGCTTTCAGGGAAGCATTTGAAAACGGTCGGTACCATTTTGGAGTGAATTGCCAAAAGTCAGATTTTTGCTGAAATTGTGACCCCGGGGCTTAGGGATTTTTTCAAAAAATCTTTTTCCGCCGGTTAAGTTGTTGAGGGCTGATTTCTTGTCCTGTGATAAAAAGCCTTCTGTTTCGACTGACAAAGCTTTCAGGGGAGCATTTGCAACCGGTTGGCACCATTTTGGAGTGAATTGCCAAAAGTCAGATTTTTGCTGAAATTGTGACCCCGGGGCTTAGGGATTTTTTCAAAAAATCTTTTTCTGCCGGTTAAGTTGTCAAGGGTTGATTTCTTGTTCTGTGATAATAAGCCTTCTGTTTCGACTGACAAATCTTTCAGGGGAGCATTTGCAACCGGTTGGCACCATTTTGGAGTGAATTGCAAAAAGTCAGATTTTTGCTGAAATTGTGACCCCGGGGCTTAAGGATTTTTTCAAAAAATCTTTTTCTGCCGGTTAAGTTGTTGAGGGTTGATTTCTTGTTCTATGATAATAAGCCTTCTGTTTCGACTGACAAAGCTTTCAGGGGAGCATCTGCAACCGGTTGGCACCATTTTGGAGTGAATTGCCAAAAGTCAGATTTTTGCTGAAATTGTGACCCCGGGGCTTAAGGATTTTTTCAAAAAATCTTTTTCTGCCGGATAAGTTGTTGAGGGCTGATTTCTTGTCCTGTGATAATAAGCCTTCTGTTTCGACTGCCAAAGCTTTCAGGGAAGCATTTGCAAGTGATTGGCACCATTTTTGAGTGAATTGCCAAAAGTCAGATTTTTCCTGAAATTGTGACCCCGGGGCTTAGGGATTTTTTCAAAAAATCTTTTTCTGCCCGTTAAGTTGTCAAGGGTTGATTTCTTGTTCTGTGATAATAAGCCTTCTGTTTCGACTGACAAAGCCTTCAGGGAAGCATTTGCAACCGTTTGGCACCATTTTGGAGTGAATTGCCCAAAGTCAGATTTTTGCTGAAATTGTGACCCCGGGGCTTCAGGATTTTTTCAAAAAATCTTTTTCTGCCGGTTAAGTTGTTGAGGGCTGATTTCTTGTCCTGTGATAAAAAGCCTTCTGTTTCGACTGACAAAGCTTTCAGGGGAGCATTTGCAACCGGTTGGCACCACTTTTGAGTGAATTGCCAAAAGTCAGATTTTTGCTGAAATTGTGACCCCGGGGGTTAAGGATTTTTTGAAAAAATCTTTTTCTGCCGGTTAAGTTGTTGAGGGCTGATTTCTTCTTCTGTGATAATAAGCCTTCTGTTTCGACTGCCAAAGCTTTCAGGGAAGCATTTGCAAGTGATTGGCACCATTTTTGAGTGAATTCCCAAAAGTTAGATTTTTGCTGAAATTGTGACCCCGGGGCTTAGGGATTTTTTCAAAAAATCTTTTTCTCCCGGTTGAGTTGTCAAGGGTTGATTTCTTGTTCTGTGATAATAAGCCTTCTGTTTCGACTGACAAAGCTTTCAGGGGAGCATTTGCAACCATTTGGCACCATTTTGGAGTGAATTGCCAAAAGTCAGATTTTTGCTGAAATTGTGACCCTGGGGCTTAAGGATTTTTTCAAAAAACCTTTTTCTGCCGGTTAAGTTGTTGAGGGCTGATTTCTTGTCCTGTGATAAAAAGCCTTCTGTTTCGACTGACAAAGCTTTCAGGGGAGCATTTGCAACCGGTTGGCACCATTTTGGAGTGAATTGCCAAAAGTCAGATTTTTGCTGAAATTGTGACCCCGGGGCTTAAGGATTTTTTCAAAAAACCTTTTTCTGCCGGTTAAGTTGTTGAGGGCTGATTTCTTGTCCTGTGATAAAAAGCCTTCTGTTTCGACTGACAAAGCTTTCAGGGGAGCATTTGCAACCGGTTGGCACCATTTTGGAGTGAATTGCCAAAAGTCAGATTTTTGCTGAAATTGTGACCCCGGGGCTTAAGGATTTTTTCAAAAAATCTTTTTCCGCCGGTTAAGTTGTTGAGGGCTGATTTCTTGTCCTGTGATAAAAATCCTTCTGTTTCGACCGTCAAAGCTTTCAGGGGAGCATTTGCAAGCGGTTGGCACCATTTTTGAGTGAATTGCCCAAAGTCAGATTTTTGCTGAAATTGTGACCCCGGGGCTTAGGGATTTTTTCAAAAAATCTTTTTCCGCCGGTTAAGTTGTTGAGGGCTGATTTCTTGTCCTGTGATAAAAAGCCTTCTGTTTCGACCGCCAAAGCTTTCAGGGGAGCATTTACAACCGGTTGGCACCATTTTTGAGTGAATTGCCCAAAGTCAGATTTTTGCTGAAATTGTGACCCCGGGGCTTAGGGATTTTTTCAAAAAATCTTTTTCTGCCGGTTAACTTGTCGAGGGTAGATTTCTTGTTCTGTGATAATAAGCCTTCTGTTTTGACTGACAAAACTTTCAGGGGAGCATTTGCAACCGGTTGGCACCATTTTGGAGTGAATTGCCAAAAGTCAGTTTTTTTGCTGAAATTCTGACCCCGGGGCTTCAGGATTTTTTCAAAAAATCTTTTTCTGCCGGTTAAGTTGTTGAGGGCTGATTTCTTGTCCTGTGATAAAAAGCCTTCTGTTTCGACTGACAAAGCTTTCAGGGGAGCATTTGCAACCGGTTGGCACCACTTTTGAGTGAATTGCCAAAAGTCAGATTTTTGCTGAAATTGTGACCCCGGGGGTTAAGGATTTTTTGAAAAAATCTTTTTCTGCCGGTTAAGTTTTTGAGGGCTGATTTCTTCTTCTGTGATAATAAGCCTTCTGTTTCGACTGCCAAAGCTTTCAGGGAAGCATTTGCAAGTGATTGGCACCATTTTTGAGTGAATTCCCAAAAGTTAGATTTTTGCTGAAATTGTGACCCCGGGGCTTAGGGATTTTTTCAAAAAATCTTTTTCTGCCGGTTGAGTTGTCAAGGGTTGATTTCTTGTTCTGTGATAATAAGCCTTCTGTTTCGACTGACAAAGCTTTCAGGGGAGCATTTGCAACCGGTTGGCACCATTTTGGAGTGAATTGCCAAAAGTCAGATTTTTGCTGAAAATGTGACCCCGGGGCTTAGGGATTTTTTTCAAAAAATCTTTTTCTGCCGGTTAAGTTGTCAAGGGTTGATTTCTTGTTCTGTGATAATAAGCCTTCTGTTTCGACTGACAAAGCCTTCAGGGAAGCATTTGCAACCATTTGGCACCATTTTGGAGTGAATTGCCAAAAGTCAGATTTTTGCTGAAATTGTGACCCCGGGGGTTAAGGATTTTTGGAAAAAATCTTTTTCTGCCGGTTAAGTTGTTGAGGGCTGATTTCTTCTTCTGTGATAATAAGCCTTCTGTTTCGACTGCCAAAGCTTTCAGGGAAGCATTTGCAAGTGATTGGCACCATTTTTGAGTGAATTCCCAAAAGTTAGATTTTTGCTGAAATTGTGACCCCGGGGCTTAGGGATTTTTTCAAAAAATCTTTTTCTGCCGGTTGAGTTGTCAAGGGTTGATTTCTTGTTCTGTGATAATAAGCCTTCTGTTTCGACTGACAAAGCTTTCAGGGGAGCATTTGCAACCGGTTGGCACCATTTTGGAGTGAATTGCCAAAAGTCAGATTTTTGCTGAAATTGTGACCCCGGGGCTTAGGGATTTTTTCAAAAAATCTTTTTCTGCCGGTTAAGTTGTCAAGGGTTGATTTCTTGTTCTGTGATAATAAGCCTTCTGTTTCGACTGACAAAGCCTTCAGGGAAGCATTTGCAACCATTTGGCACCATTTTGGAGTGAATTGCCAAAAGTCAGATTTTTGCTGAAATTGTGACCCCGGGGCTTAAGGATTTTTTCAAAAAACCTTTTTCTGCCGGTTAAGTTGTTGAGGGCTGATTTCTTGTCCTGTGATAAAAAGCCTTCTGTTTCGACTGACAAAGCTTTCAGGGGAGCATTTGCAACCGGTTGGCACCATTTTGGAGTGAATTGCCAAAAGTCAGATTTTTGCTGAAATTGTGACCCCGGGGCTTAAGGATTTTTTCAAAAAATCTTTTTCTGCCGGTTAAGTTGTTGAGGGCTGATTTCTTCTTCTGTGATAATAAGCCTTCTGTTTCGACTGCCAAAGCTTTCAGGGAAGCATTTGAAAACGGTCGGTACCATTTTGGAGTGAATTGCCAAAAGTCAGATTTTTGCTGAAATTGTGACCCCGGGGCTTAGGGATTTTTTCAAAAAATCTTTTTCCGCCGGTTAAGTTGTTGAGGGCTGATTTCTTGTCCTGTGATAAAAAGCCTTCTGTTTCGACTGACAAAGCTTTCAGGGGAGCATTTGCAACCGGTTGGCACCATTTTGGAGTGAATTGCCAAAAGTCAGATTTTTGCTGAAATTGTGTCCCCGGGGCTTAGGGATTTTTTCAAAAAATCTTTTTCTGCCGGTTAAGTTGTCAAGGGTTGATTTCTTGTTCTGTGATAATAAGCCTTCTGTTTCGACTGACAAAGCTTTAAGGGGAGCATTTGCAACCGGTTGGCACCATTTTGGAGTGAATTGCCAAAAGTCAGATTTTTGCTGAAATTTTGACCCCGGGGCTTAGGGATTTTTTCAAAAAATCTTTTTCTGCCGGTTAAGTTGTCAAGGGTTGATTTCTTGTTCTGTGATAATAAGCCTTCTGTTTCGACTGCCAAAGCTTTCAGGGAAGCATTTGAAAACGGTCGGTACCATTTTGCAGTGAATTGCCAAAAGTCAGATTTTTGCTGAAATTGTGACCCCGGGGCTTAGGGATTTTTGCAAAAAATCTTTTTCTGCCGATTAAGATGTCAAGGGTTGATTTCTTGTTCTGTGATAATAAGCCTTCTGTTTCGACTGACAAAACTTTCAGGGGAGCATTTGCAACCGGTTGGCACCATTTAGGAGTGAATTGCCAAAAGTCAGATTTTTGCTGAAATTGTGACCCCGGGGCTTAGGGATTTTTTCAAAAAATCTTTTTCTGCCGGTTAAGTTGTCAAGGGTTGATTTCTTGTTCTGTGATAATAAGCCTTCTGTTTCGACTGACAAAGCCTTCAGGGAAGCATTTGCAACCATTTGGCACCATTTTGGAGTGAATTGCCAAAAGTCAGATTTTTGCTGAAATTGTGACCCCGGGGCTTCAGGATTTTTTCAAAAAATCTTTTTCTGCCGGTTAAGTTGTTGAGGGCTGATTTCTTGTCCTGTGATAAAAAGCCTTCTGTTTCGACTGGCAAAGCTTTCAGGGGAGCATTTGCAACCGGTTGGCACCACTTTTGAGTGAATTGCCAAAAGTCAGATTTTTGCTGAAATTGTGACCCCGGGGGTTAAGGATTTTTTGAAAAAATCTTTTTCTGCCGGTTAAGTTGTTGAGGGCTGATTTCTTCTTCTGTGATAATAAGCCTTCTGTTTCGACTGCCAAAGCTTTCAGGGAAGCATTTGCAAGTGATTGGCACCATTTTTGAGTGAATTCCCAAAAGTTAGATTTTTGCTGAAATTGTGACCCCGGGGCTTAGGGATTTTTTCAAAAAATCTTTTTCTCCCGGTTGAGTTGTCAAGGGTTGATTTCTTGTTCTGTGATAATAAGCCTTCTGTTTCGACTGACAAAGCTTTAAGGGGAGCATTTGCAACCGGTTGGCACCATTTTGGAGTGAATTGCCAAAAGTCAGATTTTTGCTGAAATTTTGACCCCGGGGCTTAGGGATTTTTTCAAAAAATCTTTTTCTGCCGGTTAAGTTGTCAAGGGTTGATTTCTTGTTCTGTGATAATAAGCCTTCTGTTTCGACTGACAAAGCCTTCAGGGAAGCATTTGCAACCATTTGGCACCATTTTGGAGTGAATTGCCAAAAGTCAGATTTTTGCTGAAATTGTGACCCTGGGGCTTAAGGATTTTTTCAAAAAACCTTTTTCTGCCGGTTAAGTTGTTGAGGGCTGATTTCTTGTCCTGTGATAAAAAGCCTTCTGTTTCGACTGACAAAGCTTTCAGGGGAGCATTTGCAACCGGTTGGCACCATTTTGGAGTGAATTGCCAAAAGTCAGATTTTTGCTGAAATTGTGACCCCGGGGCTTAAGGATTTTTTCAAAAAACCTTTTTCTGCCGGTTAAGTTGTTGAGGGCTGATTTCTTGTCCTGTGATAAAAAGCCTTCTGTTTCGACTGACAAAGCTTTCAGGGGAGCATTTGCAACCGGTTGGCACCATTTTTGAGTGAATTGCCAAAAGTCAGATTTTTGCTGAAATTGTGACCCCGGGGCTTAAGGATTTTTTCAAAAAATCTTTTTCTGCCGGTTAAGTTGTTGAGGGCTGATTTCTTCTTCTGTGATAATAAGCCTTCTGTTTCGACTGCCAAAGCTTTCAGGGAAGCATTTGAAAACGGTCGGTACCATTTTGCAGTGAATTGCCAAAAGTCAGATTTTTGCTGAAATTGTGACCCCGGGGCTTAGGGATTTTTGCAAAAAATCTTTTTCTGCCGATTAAGATGTCAAGGGTTGATTTCTTGTTCTGTGATAATAAGCCTTCTGTTTCGACTGACAAAACTTTCAGGGGAGCATTTGCAACCGGTTGGCACCATTTAGGAGTGAATTGCCAAAAGTCAGATTTTTGCTGAAATTGTGACCCCGGGGCTTAGGGATTTTTTCAAAAAATCTTTTTCTGCCGGTTAAGTTGTCAAGGGTTGATTTCTTGTTCTGTGATAATAAGCCTTCTGTTTCGACTGACAAAGCCTTCAGGGAAGCATTTGCAACCATTTGGCACCATTTTGGAGTGAATTGCCAAAAGTCAGATTTTTGCTGAAATTGTGACCCCGGGGGTTAAGGATTTTTTGAAAAAATCTTTTTCTGCCGGTTAAGTTGTTGAGGGCTGATTTCTTCTTCTGTGATAATAAGCCTTCTGTTTCGACTGCCAAAGCTTTCAGGGAACCATTTGCAAGTAATTGGCACCACTTTTGAGTGAATTCCCAAAAGTTAGATTTTTGCTGAAATTGTGACCCCGGGGCTTAGGGATTTTTTCAAAAAATCTTTTTCTGCCGGTTGAGTTGTCAAGGGTTGATTTCTTGTTCTGTGATAATAAGCCTTCTGTTTCGACTGACAAAGCTTTCAGGGGAGCATTTGCAACCGGTTGGCACCATTTTGGAGTGAATTGCCAAAAGTCAGATTTTTGCTGAAATTGTGACCCCGGGGCTTAGGGATTTTTTCAAAAAATCTTTTTCTGCCGGTTAAGTTGTCAAGGGTTGATTTCTTGTTCTGTGATAATAAGCCTTCTGTTTCGACTGACAAAGCCTTCAGGGAAGCATTTGCAACCATTTGGCACCATTTTGGAGTGAATTGCCAAAAGTCAGATTTTTGCTGAAATTGTGACCCGGGGCTTAAGGATTTTTTCAAAAAAACTTTTTCTGCCGGTTAAGTTGTTGAGGGCTGATTTCTTGTCCTGTGATAAAAAGCCTTCTGTTTCGACTGACAAAGCTTTCAGGGGAGCATTTGCAACCGGTTGGCACCATTTTGGAGTGAATTGCCAAAAGTCAGATTTTTGCTGAAATTGTGACCCCGGGGCTTAAGGATTTTTTCAAAAAATCTTTTTCTGCCGGTTAAGTTGTTGAGGGCTGATTTCTTCTTCTGTGATAATAAGCCTTCTGTTTCGACTGCCAAAGCTTTCAGGGAAGCATTTGAAAACGGTCGGTACCATTTTGGAGTGAATTGCCAAAAGTCAGATTTTTGCTGAAATTGTGACCCCGGGGCTTAGGGATTTTTTCAAAAAATCTTTTTCTGCCGGTTAAGTTGTCAAGGGTTGATTTCTTGTTCTGTGATAATAAGCCTTCTGTTTCGACTGACAAAGCTTTCAGGGGAGCATTTGCAACCGGTTGGCACCATTTTGGAATGAATTGCCGAAAGTCAGATTTTTGCTGAAATTGTGACCCCTGGGCTTAAGGATTTTTTCAAAAAATCTTTTTCTGCCGGTTAAGTTGTTGAGGGCTGATTTCTTCTTCTGTGATAAAAAGCCTTCTGTTTCGACTGACAAAGCTTTCAGGGGAGCATTAGCAACCAGTTGGCACCATTTTGGAGTGAATTGCCAAAAGTCAGATATTTGCTAAAATTGTGACCCCGGGGGTTAAGGATTTTTTGAAAAAATCTTTTTCTGCCGGTTAAGTTGTTGAGGGCTGATTTCTTCTTCTGTGATAATAAGCCTTCTGTTTCGACTGCCAAAGCTTTGAGGGAAGCATTTGCAAGTGATTGGCACCATTTTTGAGTGAATTGCCAAAAGTCAGATTTTTGCTGAAATTGTGACCCCGGGGCTTAGGGATTTTTTCAAAAAATCTTTTTCTGCCGGTTAAGTTGTCAAGGGTTGATTTCTTGTTCTGTGGTAATAAGCCTTCTGTTTCGACTGACAAAGCTTTCAGGGGAGCATTTGCAACCGGTTGGCACCATTTTGGAGTGAATTGCCAAAAGTCAGATTTTTGCTGAAATTGTGACCCCGGGGCTTAAGGATTTTTTCAAAAAATCTTTTTCTGCCGGTTAAGTTGTTGAGGGTTGATTTCTTGTTCTAAGATAATAAGCCTTCTGTTTCGACTGACAAAGCTTTCAGGGGAGCATCTGCAACCGGTTGGCACCATTTTTGAGTGAATTGCCAAAAGTCAGATTTTTGCTGAAATTGTGACCCCGGGGCTTAAGGATTTTTTCAAAAAATCTTTTTCTGCCGGATAAGTTGTTGAGGGCTGATTTCTTGTCCTGTGATAATAAGCCTTCTGTTTCGACTGACAAAGCTTTCAGGGGAGCATTTGCAACCGGTTGGCACCACTTTTGAGTGAATTGCCAAAAGTCAGATTTTTTCTGAAATTGTGACCCCCGGGGCTTAGGGATTTTTTCAAAAAATCTTTTTCTGCCGATTAAGATGTCAAGGGTTGATTTCTTGTCCTGTGATAAAAAGCCTTCTGTTTCGACTGACAAAGCTTTCAGGGGAGCATTTGCAACCGGTTGGCACCATTTTTGAGTGAATTGCCAAAAGTCAGATTTTTGCTAAAATTGTGACCCCGGGGGTTAAGGATTTTTTGAAAAAATCTTTTTCTGCCGGTTAAGTTGTTGAGGGCTGATTTCTTCTTCTGTGATAATAAGCCTTCTGTTTCGACTGCCAAAGCTTTGAGGGAAGCATTTGCAAGTGATTGGCACCATTTTGGAGTGAATTGCCAAAAGTCAGATTTTTGCTGAAATTGTGACCCCGGGGCTTAGGGATTTTTTCAAAAAATCTTTTTCTGCCGGTTAAGTTGTCAAGGGTTGATTTCTTGTTCTGTGATAATAAGCCTTCTGTTTCGACTGACAAAGCCTTCAGGGAAGCATTTGCAACCATTTGGCACCATTTTGGAGTGAATTGCCAAAAGTCAGATTTTTGCTGAAATTGTGACCCCGGGGCTTAAGGATTTTTTCAAAAAATCTTTTTCTGCTGGTTAAGTTGTTGAGGGCTGATTTCTTGTCCTGTGATAAAAAGCCTTCTGTTTCGACTGACAAAGCTTTCAGGGGAGCATTTGAAAACGGTCGGTACCATTTTGGAGTGAATTGCCAAAAGTCAGATTTTTGCTGAAATTTTGACCCCGGGGCTTAGGGATTTTTTCAAAAAATCTTTTTCTGCCGGTTAAGTTGTTGAGGGCTGATTTCTTCTTCTGTGATAATAAGCCTTCTGTTTCGACTGCCAAAGCTTTCAGGGAAGCATTTGCAAGTGATTGGCACCATTTTTGAGTGAATTCCCAAAAGTTAGATTTTTGCTGAAATTGTGACCCCGGGGCTTAGGGATTTTTTCAAAAAATCTTTTTCTGCCGGTTGAGTTGTCAAGGGTTGATTTCTTGTCCTGTGATAAAAAGCCTTCTGTTTCGACTGACAAAGCTTTCAGGGGAGCATTTGCAACCGGTTGGCACCATTTTGGAGTGAATTGCCAAAAGTCAGATTTTTGCTGAAATTGTGACCCCGGGGCTTAAGGATTTTTTCAAAAAATCTTTTTCTGCCGGTTAAGTTGTTGAGGGTTGATTTCTTGTTCTATGATAATAAGCCTTCTGTTTCGACTGCCAAAGCTTTCAGGGAAGCATTTGCAAGTGATTGGCACCGTTTTTGAGTGAATTGCCAAAAGTCAGATTTTTGCTGAAATTGTGACCCCGGGGCTTAGGGATTTTTTCAAAAAATCTTTTTCTGCCGGTTAAGTTGTCAAGGGTTGATTTCTTGTTCTGTGATAATAAGCCTTCTGTTTCGACTGACAAAGCCTTCAGGGAAGCATTTGCAACCGGTTGGCACAATTTTGGAGTGAATTGCCAAAAGTCAGATTTTTGCTGAAATTGTGACCCCGGGGCTTAGGGATTTTTTCAAAAAATCTTTTTCTGCCGGTTAAGTTGTCAAGGGTTGATTTCTTGTTCTGTGATAATAAGCCTTCTGTTTCGACTGACAAAGCCTTCAGGGAAGCATTTGCAACCATTTGGCACCATTTTTGAGTGAATTGCCAAAAGTCAGATTTTTGCTGAAATTGTGACCCCGGGGCTTAGGGATTTTTTCAAAAAATCTTTTTCTGCCGGTTAAGTTGTTAAGGGTTGATTTCTTGTTCTGTGATAATAAGCCTTCTGTTTCGACTGACAAAGCTTTCAGGGGAGCATTTGCAACCGGTTGGCACCATTTTGGAATGAATTGCCAAAAGTCAGATTTTTGCTGAAATTGTGACCCCGGGGCTTAAGGATTTTTTCAAAAAATCTTTTTCTGCCGGTTAAGTTGTTGAGGGCTGATTTCTTCTTCTGTGATAAAAAGCCTTCTGTTTCGATTGACAAAGCTTTCAGGGGAGCATTAGCAACCGGTTGGCACCATTTTGGAGTGAATTGCCAAAAGTCAGATTTTTGCTAAAATTGTGACCCCGGGGGTTAAGGATTTTTTGAAAAAATCTTTTTCTGCCGGTTAAGTTGTTGAGGGCTGATTTCTTCTTCTGTGATAATAAGCCTTCTGTTTCGACTGCCAAAGCTTTGAGGGAAGCATTTGCAAGTGATTGGCACCATTTTTGAGTGAATTGCCAAAAGTCAGATTTTTGCTGAAATTGTGACCCCGGGGCTTAGGGATTTTTTCAAAAAATCTTTTTCTGCCGGTTAAGTTGTCAAGGGTTGATTTCGTGTTCTGTGATAATAAGCCTTCTGTTTCGACTGACAAAGCTTTCAGGGGAGCATTTGCAACCGGTTGGCACCATTTTTGAGTGAATTGCCAAAAGTCAGATTTTTGCTGAAATTGTGACCCCGGGGCTTAAGGATTTTTTCAAAAAATCTTTTTCTGCCGGTTAAGTTGTTGAGGGTTGATTTCTTGTTCTATGATAATAAGCCTTCTGTTTCGACTGACAAAGCTTTCAGGGGAGCATCTGCAACCGGTTGGCACCATTTTTGAGTGATTTGCCAAAAGTCAGATTTTTGCTGAAATTGTGACCCCGGGGCTTAAGGATTTTTTCAAAAAATCTTTTTCTGCCGGATAAGTTGTTGAGGGCTGATTTCTTGTCCTGTGATAATAAGCCTTCTGTTTCGACTGACAAAGCTTTCAGGGGAGCATTTGCAACCGGTTGGCACCATTTTGGAGTGAATTGCCAAAAGTCAGATTTTTGCTGAAATTGTGACCCCGGGGCTTAAGGATTTTTTCAAAAAATCTTTTTCTGCCGGTTAAGTTGTTGAGGGCTGATTTCTTGTCCTCTGATAAAAAGCCTTCTGTTTCGACTGACAAAGCTTTCAGGGGAGCATTTAAAAACGGTCGGTACCATTTTGGAGTGAATTGCCAAAAGTCAGATTTTTGCTGAAATTTTGACCCCGGGGCTTAGGGATTTTTTCAAAAAATCTTTTTCTGCCGGTTAAGTTGTTGAGGGCTGATTTCTTTCCCTGTGATAATAAGCCTTCTGTTTCGACTGCCAAAGCTTTCAGGGAAGCATTTGCAAGTGATTGGCACCATTTTTGAGTGAATTGCCAAAAGTCAGATTTTTGCTGAAATTGTGACCCCGGGGCTTAGGGATTTTTTCAAAAAATCTTTTTCTGCCGGTTAAGTTGTCAAGGGTTGATTTCTTGTTCTGTGATAATAAGCCTTCTCTTTCGACTGACAAAGCCTTCAGGGAAGCATTTGCAACCATTTGGCACCATTTTGGAGTGAATTGCCAAAAGTCAGATTTTTGCTGAAATTGTGACCCCGGGGCTTAAGGATTTTTTCAAAAAACCTTTTTCTGCCGGTTAAGTTGTTGAGGGCTGATTTCTTGTCCTGTGATAAAAAGCCTTCTGTTTCGACTGACAAAGCTTTCAGGGGAGCATTTGCAACCGGTTGGCACCATTTTGGAGTGAATTGCCAAAAGTCAGATTTTTGCTGAAATTTTGACCCCGGGGCTTAGGGATTTTTTCAAAAAATCTTTTTCTGCCGGTTAAGTTGTTGAGGGCTGATTTCTTCTTCTGTGATAATAAGCCTTCTGTTTCGACAGCCAAAGCTTTCAGGGAAGCATTTGCAAGTGATTGGCACCATTTTTGAGTGAATTCCCAAAAGTTAGATTTTTGCTGAAATTGTGACCCCGGGGCTTAGGGATTTTTTCAAAAAATCTTTTTCTGCCGGTTAAGTTGTTGAGGGCTGATTTCTTTCCCTGTGATAATAAGCCTTCTGTTTCGACTGCCAAAGCTTTCAGGGAAGCATTTGCAAGTGATTGGCACCATTTTTGAGTGAATTGCCAAAAGTCAGATTTTTGCTGAAATTGTGACCCCGGGGCTTAGGGATTTTTTCAAAAAATCTTTTTCTGCCGGTTAAGTTGTCAAGGGTTGATTTCTTGTTCTGTGATAATAAGCCTTCTGTTTCGACTGACAAAGCCTTCAGGGAAGCATTTGCAACCATTTGGCACCATTTTGGAGTGAATTGCCAAAAGTCAGATTTTTGCTGAAATTGTGACCCCGGGGCTTAAGGATTTTTTCAAAAAACCTTTTTCTGCCGGTTAAGTTGTTGAGGGCTGATTTCTTGTCCTGTGATAAAAAGCCTTCTGTTTCGACTGACAAAGCTTTCAGGGGAGCATTTGCAACCGGTTGGCACCATTTTGGAGTGAATTGCCAAAAGTCAGATTTTTGCTGAAATTTTGACCCCGGGGCTTAGGGATTTTTTCAAAAAATCTTTTTCTGCCGGTTAAGTTGTTGAGGGCTGATTTCTTCTTCTGTGATAATAAGCCTTCTGTTTCGACAGCCAAAGCTTTCAGGGAAGCATTTGCAAGTGATTGGCACCATTTTTGAGTGAATTCCCAAAAGTTAGATTTTTGCTGAAATTGTGACCCCGGGGCTTAGGGATTTTTTCAAAAAATCTTTTTCTGCCGGTTGAGTTGTCAAGGGTTGATTTCTTGTTCTGTGATAATAAGCCTTCTGTTTCGACTGACAAAGCTTTCAGGGGAGCATTTGCAACCGGTTGGCACCATTTTGGAGTGAATTGCCAAAAGTCAGATTTTTGCTGAAATTGTGACCCCGGGGCTTAAGGATTTTTTCAAAAAATCTTTTTCTGCCGGTTAAGTTGTTGAGGGTTGTTTTCTTGTTCTATGATAATAAGCCTTCTGTTTCGACTGCCAAAGCTTTCAGGGAAGCATTTGCAAGTGATTGGCACCATTTTTGAGTGAATTGCCAAAAGTTAGATTTTTGCTGAAATTGTGACCCTGGGGGTTAAGGATTTTTTGAAAAAATCTTTTTCTGCCGGTTAAGTTGTTGAGGGCTGATTTCTTCTTCTGTGATAATAAGCCTTCTGTTTCGACTGCCAAAGCTTTCAGGGAAGCATTTGCAAGTGATTGGCACCATTTTTGAGTGAATTCCCAAAAGTCAGATTTTTGCTGAAATTGTGACCCCGGCTTAGGGATTTTTTCAAAAAATCTTTTTCTGCCGGTTAAGTTGTCAAGGGTTGATTTCTTGTTCTGTGATAATAAGCCTTCAGTTTCGACTGACAAAGCTTTCAGGGGAGCATTTGCAACCGGTTGGCACCATTTTGGAGTGAATTGCCAAAAGTCAGATTTTTGCTGAAATTGTGACCCCGGGGCTTAGGGATTTTTTCAAAACATCTTTTTCTGCCGGTTAAGTTGTCAAGGGTTGATTTCTTGTTCTGTGATAATAAGCCTTCTGTTTCGACTGACAAAGCTTTCAGGGGAGCATTTGCAGCCGGTTGGCACCATTTTTGAGTGAATTGCCAAAAGTCAGATTTTTGCTGAAATTGTGACCCCGGGGCTTAGGGATTTTTTCAAAAAATCTTTTTCCGCCGGTTAAGTTGTTGAGGGCTGATTTCTTCTTCTGTGATAAAAAGCCTTCTGTTTTGACCGCCAAATCTTTCAGGGGATCATTTGCAACCGGTTGGCACCACTTTTGAGTGAATTGCCAAAAGTCAGATTTTTGCTGAAATTGTGACCCCGGGGCTTAGGGATTTTTTCAAAAAATCTTTTACTGCCGGTTAAGTTGTCAAGGGTTGATTTCTTCTTCTGTGATAATAAGCCTTCTGTTTCGACTGCCAAAGTTTTCAGGGAAGCATTTGCAAGTGATTGGCACCATTTTTGAGTGAATTGCTAAAAGTTAGATTTTTGCTGAAATTGTGACCCCGGGGCTTAGGGATTTTTTCAGAAAACCTTTTTCTGCCGGTTAAGTTGTCAAGGGTTGATTTCTTGTTCTGTGATAATAAGCCTTCTGTTTCGACTGACAAAGCTTTCAGGGGAGCATTTGCAACCGGTTGGCACCATTTTGGAGTGAATTGCCAAAAGTCAGATTTTTGCTGAAATTGTGACCCCGGGGCTTAAGGATTTTTTCAAAAAATCTTTTTCTGCCGGTTAAGTTGTTGAGGGTTGATTTCTTCTTCTATGATAATAAGCCTTCTGTTTCGACTGACAAAGCTTTCAGGGGAGCGTTTGCAACCGGTTGGTACCATTTTGGAGTGAATTGCCAAAAGTCAGATTTTTGCTGAAATTGTGACCCCGGGGCTTAGGGATTTTTTCAAAAAATCTTTTTCTGCCGGTTAAGTTGTCAAGGGTTGATTTCTTGTTCTGTGATAATAAGCCTTCTGTTTCGACTGACAAAGCCTTCAGGGAAGCATTTGCAACCGTTTGGCACCATTTTGGAGTGAATTGCCAAAAGTCAGATTTTTGCTGAAATTGTGACCCCGGGGGTTAAGGATTTTTTCAAAAAATCTTTTTCTGCCGGTTAAGTTGTTGAGGGCTGATTTCTTCTTCTGTGATAATAAGCCTTCTGTTTCGACTGCCAAAGCTTTCAGGGAAGCATTTGCAAGTGATTGGCACCATTTTTGAGTGAATTGCCAAAAGTTAGATTTTTGCTGAAATTGTGACCCCGTGGCTTAGTGATTTTTTCAAAAAATCTTTTTCTGCCGGTTAAGTTGTCAAGGTTTGATTTCTTGTTCTGTGATAATAAGCCTTCTGTTTCGACTGACAAAGCTTTCAGGGGAGCATTTGCAAGTGATTGGCACCATTTTGGAGTGAATTGCCAAAAGTCAGATTTTTGCTGAAATTGTGACCCCGGCTTAGGGATTTTTTCAAAAAATCTTTTTCTGCCGGTTAAGTTGTCAAGGGTTGATTTCTTGTTCTGTGATAATAAGCCTTCTGTTTCGACTGACAAAGCTTTCAGGGGAGCATTTGCAACCGGTTGGCACCATTTTGGAGTGAATTGCCAAAAGTCAGATTTTTGCTGAAATTGTGACCCCGGGGCTTAGTGATTTTTTCAAAAAATCTTTTTCTGCCGGTTTAGTTGTTGAGGGCTGATTTCTTCTTCTGTGATAATAAGCCTTCTGTTTCGACTGCCAAAGCTTTCAGGGAACCATTTGCAAGTGATTGGCACCATTTTTGAGTGAATTGCCAAAAGTCAGATTTTTGCTGAAATTGTGACCCCGGGGCTTAGGGATTTTTTCAAAAAATCTTTTTCCGCCGGTTAAGTTGTTGAGGGCTGATTTCTTCTTCTGTGATAATAAGCCTTCTGTTTCGACTGCCAAAGCTTTGAGGGAAGCATCTGCAAGTGATTGGCACCATTTTTGAGTGAATTGCCAAAAGTCAGATTTTTGCTGAAATTGTGACCCCGGGGCTTAGGGATTTTTTCAAAAAATCTTTTTCTGCCGGTTAAGTTGTCAAGGGTTGATTTCTTGTTCTGTGATAATAAGCCTTCTGTTTCGACTGACAAAGCTTTCAGGGGAGCATTTGCAAGTGATTGGCACCATTTTTGAGTGAATTGCTAAAAGTTAGATTTTTGCTGAAATTGTGACCCCGGGGCTTAGGGATTTTTTCAAAAAATCTTTTTCTGCCGGTTAAGTTGTCAAGGGTTGATTTCTTGTTCTGTGATAATAAGCCTTCTGTTTCGACTGACAAAGCTTTCAGGGGAGCATTTGCAACCGGTTGGTACCATTTTGGAGTGAATTGCCAAAAGTCAGATTTTTGCTGAAATTGTGACCCCGGGGCTTAGGGATTTTTTCAAAAAATCTTTTTCTGCCGGTTAAGTTGTGAAGGGTTGATTTCTTGTTCTGTGATAATAAGCCTTCTGTTTCGACTGACAAAGCCTTCAGGGAAGCATTTGCAACCGTTTGGCACCATTTTTGAGTGAATTGCCAAAAGTCAGATTTTTGCTGAAATTGTGACCCCGGGGGTTAAGGATTTTGTTGAAATTGTGACCCCGGGGCTTAGGGATTTTTTCAAAAAATCTTTTTCCGCCGGTTAAGTTGTTGAGGGCTGATTTCTTGTCCTGTGATAATAAGCCTTCTGTTTCGACTGACAAAGCTTTCAGGGGAGCATTTGCAACCGGTTGGCACCATTTTGGAGTGAATTGCCAAAAGTCAGATTTTTGCTGAAATTGTGACCCCGGGGCTTAAGGATTTTTTCAAAAAATCTTTTTCTGCCAGTTAAGTTGTTGAGGGCTGATTTCTTGTCCTCTGATAAAAAGCCTTCTGTTTCGACTGACAAAGCTTTCAGGGGAGCATTTAAAAACGGTCGGTACCATTTTGGAGTGAATTGCCAAAAGTCAGATTTTTGCTGAAATTTTGACCCCGGGGCTTAGGGATTTTTTCAAAAAATCTTTTTCTGCCGGTTAAGTTGTTGAGGGCTGATTTCTTTCCCTGTGATAATAAGCCTTCTGTTTCGACTGCCAAAGCTTTCAGGGAAGCATTTGCAAGTGATTGGCACCATTTTTGAGTGAATTGCCAAAAGTCAGATTTTTGCTGAAATTGTGACCCCGGGGCTTAGGGATTTTTTCAAAAAATCTTTTTCTGCCGGTTAAGTTGTCAAGGGTTGATTTCTTGTTCTGTGATAATAAGCCTTCTGTTTCGACTGACAAAGCCTTCAGGGAAGCATTTGCAACCATTTGGCACCATTTTGGAGTGAATTGCCAAAAGTCAGATTTTTGCTGAAATTTTGACCCCGGGGCTTAGGGATTTTTTCAAAAAATCTTTTTCTGCCGGTTAAGTTGTTGAGGGCTGATTTCTTCTTCTGTGATAATAAGCCTTCTGTTTCGACAGCCAAAGCTTTCAGGGAAGCATTTGCAAGTGATTGGCACCATTTTTGAGTGAATTCCCAAAAGTTAGATTTTTGCTGAAATTGTGACCCCGGGGCTTAGGGATTTTTTCAAAAAATCTTTTTCTGCCGGTTAAGTTGTTGAGGGCTGATTTCTTTCCCTGTGATAATAAGCCTTCTGTTTCGACTGCCAAAGCTTTCAGGGAAGCATTTGCAAGTGATTGGCACCATTTTTGAGTGAATTGCCAAAAGTCAGATTTTTGCTGAAATTGTGACCCCGGGGCTTAGGGATTTTTTCAAAAAATCTTTTTCTGCCGGTTAAGTTGTCAAGGGTTGATTTCTTGTTCTGTGATAATAAGCCTTCTGTTTCGACTGACAAAGCCTTCAGGGAAGCATTTGCAACCATTTGGCACCATTTTGGAGTGAATTGCCAAAAGTCAGATTTTTGCTGAAATTGTGACCCCGGGGCTTAAGGATTTTTTCAAAAAACCTTTTTCTGCCGGTTAAGTTGTTGAGGGCTGATTTCTTGTCCTGTGATAAAAAGCCTTCTGTTTCGACTGACAAAGCTTTCAGGGGAGCATTTGCAACCGGTTGGCACCATTTTGGAGTGAATTGCCAAAAGTCAGATTTTTGCTGAAATTTTGACCCCGGGGCTTAGGGATTTTTTCAAAAAATCTTTTTCTGCCGGTTAAGTTGTTGAGGGCTGATTTCTTCTTCTGTGATAATAAGCCTTCTGTTTCGACAGCCAAAGCTTTCAGGGAAGGATTTGCAAGTGATTGGCACCATTTTTGAGTGAATTCCCAAAAGTTAGATTTTTGCTGAAATTGTGACCCCGGGGCTTAGGGATTTTTTCAAAAAATCTTTTTCTGCCGGTTGAGTTGTCAAGGGTTGATTTCTTGTTCTGTGATAATAAGCCTTCTGTTTCGACTGACAAAGCTTTCAGGGGAGCATTTGCAACCGGTTGGCACCATTTTTGAGTGAATTGCCAAAAGTCAGATTTTTGCTGAAATTGTGACCCCGGGGCTTAAGGATTTTTTCAAAAAATCTTTTTCTGCCGGTTAAGTTGTTGAGGGTTGTTTTCTTGTTCTATGATAATAAGCCTTCTGTTTCGACTGCCAAAGCTTTCAGGGAAGCATTTGCAAGTGATTGGCACCATTTTTGAGTGAATTGCCAAAAGTTAGATTTTTGCTGAAATTGTGACCCTGGGGGTTAAGGATTTTTTGAAAAAATCTTTTTCTGCCGGTTAAGTTGTTGAGGGCTGATTTCTTCTTCTGTGATAATAAGCCTTCTGTTTCGACTGCCAAAGCTTTCAGGGAAGCATTTCCAAGTGATTGGCACCATTTTTGAGTGAATTCCCAAAAGTCAGATTTTTGCTGAAATTGTGACCCCGGCTTAGGGATTTTTTCAAAAAATCTTTTTCTGCCGGTTAAGTTGTCAAGGGTTGATTTCTTCTTCTGTGATAATAAGCCTTCTGTTTCGACTGCCAAAGTTTTCAGGGAAGCATTTGCAAGTGATTGGCACCATTTTTGAGTGAATTGCCAAAAGTCAGATTTTTGCTGAAATTGTGACCCCGGGGCTTAGGGATTTTTTCAAAACATCTTTTTCTGCCGGTTAAGTTGTCAAGGGTTGATTTCTTGTTCTGTGATAATAAGCCTTCTGTTTCGACTGACAAAGCTTTCAGGGGAGCATTTGCAGCCGGTTGGCACCATTTTTGAGTGAATTGCCAAAAGTCAGATTTTTGCTGAAATTGTGACCCCGGGGCTTAGGGATTTTTTCAAAAAATCTTTTTCCGCCGGTTAAGTTGTTGAGGGCTGATTTCTTCTTCTGTGATAAAAAGCCTTCTGTTTTGACCGCCAAATCTTTCAGGGGATCATTTGCAACCGGTTGGCACCACTTTTGAGTGAATTGCCAAAAGTCAGATTTTTGCTGAAATTGTGACCCCGGGGCTTAGGGATTTTTTCAAAAAATCTTTTACTGCCGGTTAAGTTGTCAAGGGTTGATTTCTTCTTCTGTGATAATAAGCCTTCTGTTTCGACTGCCAAAGTTTTCAGGGAAGCATTTGCAAGTGATTGGCACCATTTTTGAGTGAATTGCTAAAAGTTAGATTTTTGCTGAAATTGTGACCCCGGGGCTTAGGGATTTTTTCAGAAAACCTTTTTCTGCCGGTTAAGTTGTCAAGGGTTGATTTCTTGTTCTGTGATAATAAACCTTCTGTTTCGACTGACAAAGCTTTCAGGGGAGCATTTGCAACCGGTTGGCACCATTTTGGAGTGAATTGCCAAAAGTCAGATTTTTGCTGAAATTGTGACCCCGGGGCTTAAGGATTTTTTCAAAAAATCTTTTTCTGCCGGTTAAGTTGTTGAGGGTTGATTTCTTCTTCTATGATAATAAGCCTTCTGTTTCGACTGACAAAGCTTTCAGGGGAGCGTTTGCAACCGGTTGGTACCATTTTGGAGTGAATTGCCAAAAGTCAGATTTTTGCTGAAATTGTGACCCCGGGGCTTAGGGATTTTTTCAAAAAATCTTTTTCTGCCGGTTAAGTTGTCAAGGGTTGATTTCTTGTTCTGTGATAATAAGCCTTCTGTTTCGACTGACAAAGCCTTCAGGGAAGCATTTTCAACCGTTTGGCACCATTTTGGAGTGAATTGCCAAAAGTCAGATTTTTGCTGAAATTGTGACCCCGGGGGTTAAGGATTTTTTCAAAAAATCTTTTTCTGCCGGTTAAGTTGTTGAGGGCTGATTTCTTCTTCTGTGATAATAAGCCTTCTGTTTCGACTGCCAAAGCTTTCAGGGAAGCATTTGCAAGTGATTGGCACCATTTTTGAGTGAATTGCCAAAAGTTAGATTTTTGCTGAAATTGTGACCCCGTGGCTTAGTGATTTTTTCAAAAAATCTTTTTCTGCCGGTTAAGTTGTCAAGGTTTGATTTCTTGTTCTGTGATAATAAGCCTTCTGTTTCGACTGACAAAGCTTTCAGGGGAGCATTTGCAAGTGATTGGCACCATTTTGGAGTGAATTGCCAAAAGTCAGATTTTTGCTGAAATTGTGACCCCGGCTTAGGGATTTTTTCAAAAAATCTTTTTCTGCCGGTTAAGTTGTCAAGGGTTGATTTCTTGTTCTGTGATAATAAGCCTTCTGTTTCGACTGACAAAGCTTTCAGGGGAGCATTTGCAACCGGTTGGCACCATTTTGGAGTGAATTGCCAAAAGTCAGATTTTTGCTGAAATTGTGACCCCGGGGCTTAGTGATTTTTTCAAAAAATCTTTTTCTGCCGGTTTAGTTGTTGAGGGCTGATTTCTTCTTCTGTGATAATAAGCCTTCTGTTTCGACTGCCAAAGCTTTCAGGGAACCATTTGCAAGTGATTGGCACCATTTTTGAGTGAATTGCCAAAAGTCAGATTTTTGCTGAAATTGTGACCCCGGGGCTTAGGGATTTTTTCAAAAAATCTTTTTCCGCCGGTTAAGTTGTTGAGGGCTGATTTCTTCTTCTGTGATAATAAGCCTTCTGTTTCGACTGCCAAAGCTTTGAGGGAAGCATTTGCAAGTGATTGGCACCATTTTTGAGTGAATTGCCAAAAGTCAGATTTTTGCTGAAATTGTGACCCCGGGGCTTAGGGATTTTTTCAAAAAATCTTTTTCTGCCGGTTAAGTTGTCAAGGGTTGATTTCTTGTTCTGTGATAATAAGCCTTCTGTTTCGACTGACAAAGCTTTCAGGGGAGCATTTGCAAGTGATTGGCACCATTTTTGAGTGAATTGCTAAAAGTTAGATTTTTGCTGAAATTGTGACCCCGGGGCTTAGGGATTTTTTCAAAAAATCTTTTTCTGCCGGTTAAGTTGTCAAGGGTTGATTTCTTGTTCTGTGATAATAAGCCTTCTGTTTCGACTGACAAAGCTTTCAGGGGAGCATTTGCAACCGGTTGGTACCATTTTGGAGTGAATTGCCAAAAGTCAGATTTTTGCTGAAATTGTGACCCCGGGGCTTAGGGATTTTTTCAAAAAATCTTTTTCTGCCGGTTAAGTTGTGAAGGGTTGATTTCTTGTTCTGTGATAATAAGCCTTCTGTTTCGACTGACAAAGCCTTCAGGGAAGCATTTGCAACCGTTTGGCACCATTTTTGAGTGAATTGCCAAAAGTCAGATTTTTGCTGAAATTGTGACCCCGGGGGTTAAGGATTTTGTTGAAATTGTGACCCCGGGGCTTAGGGATTTTTTCAAAAAATCTTTTTCCGCCGGTTAAGTTGTTGAGGGCTGATTTCTTCTTCTGTGATAATAAGCCTTCTGTTTCGACTGCCAAAGCTTTCAGGGAAGCATTTGCAAGTGATTGGCACCATTTTTTGAGTGAATTCCCAAAAGTTAGATTTTTGCTGAAATTGTGACCCCGGGGCTTAGGGATTTTTTCAAAAAATCTTTTTCTGCCGGTTGAGTTGTCAAGGGTTGATTTCTTGTTCTGTGATAATAAGCCTTCTGTTTCGACTGACAAAGCTTTCAGGGGAGCATTTGCAACCGGTTGGCACCATTTTGGAGTGAATTGCCAAAAGTCAGATTTTTGCTGAAATTGTGACCCCGGGGCTTAAGGATTTTTTCAAAAAATCTTTTTCTGCCGGTTAAGTTGTTGAGGGTTGATTTCTTGTTCTATGATAATAAGCCTTCTGTTTCGACTGCCAAAGCTTTCAGGGAAGCATTTGCAAGTGATTGGCACCATTTTTGAGTGAATTGCCAAAAGTTAGATTTTTGCTGAAATTGTGACCCTGGGGGTTAAGGATTTTTTGAAAAAATCTTTTTCTGCCGGTTAAGTTGTTGAGGGCTGATTTCTTCTTCTGTGATAATAAGCCTTCTGTTTCGACTGCCAAAGCTTTCAGGGAAGCATTTGCAAGTGATTGGCACCATTTTTGAGTGAATTCCCAAAAGTCAGATTTTTGCTGAAATTGTGACCCCGGCTTAGGGATTTTTTCAAAAAATCTTTTTCTGCCGGTTAAGTTGTCAAGGGTTGATTTCTTGTTCTGTGATAATAAGCCTTCAGTTTCGACTGACAAAGCTTTCAGGGGAGCATTTGCAACCGGTTGGCACCATTTTGGAGTGAATTGCCAAAAGTCAGATTTTTGCTGAAATTGTGACCCCGGGGCTTAGGGATTTTTTCAAAACATCTTTTTCTGCCGGTTAAGTTGTCAAGGGTTGATTTCTTGTTCTGTGATAATAAGCCTTCTGTTTCGACTGACAAAGCTTTCAGGGGAGCATTTGCAGCCGGTTGGCACCATTTTTGAGTGAATTGCCAAAAGTCAGATTTTTGCTGAAATTGTGACCCCGGGGCTTAAGGATTTTTTCAAAAAATCTTTTTCTGCCGGTTAAGTTGTTGAGGGTTGATTTCTTCTTCTATGATAATAAGCCTTCTGTTTCGACTGACAAAGCTTTCAGGGGAGCGTATGCAACCGGTTGGTACCATTTTGGAGTGAATTGCCAAAAGTCAGATTTTTGCTGAAATTGTGACCCCGGGGCTTAGGGATTTTTTCAAAAAATCTTTTTCTGCCGGTTAAGTTGTCAAGGGTTGATTTCTTGTTCTGTGATAATAAGCCTTCTGTTTCGACTGACAAAGCCTTCAGGGAAGCATTTGCAACCGTTTGGCACCATTTTGGAGTGAATTGCCAAAAGTCAGATTTTTGCTGAAATTGTGACCCCGGGGGTTAAGGATTTTTTCAAAAAATCTTTTTCTGCCGGTTAAGTTGTTGAGGGCTGATTTCTTCTTCTGTGATAATAAGCCTTCTGTTTCGACTGCCAAAGCTTTCAGGGAAGCATTTGCAAGTGATTGGCACCATTTTTGAGTGAATTGCCAAAAGTTAGATTTTTGCTGAAATTGTGACCCCGTGGCTTAGTGATTTCTTCAAAAAATCTTTTTCTGCCGGTTAAGTTGTCAAGGTTTGATTTCTTGTTCTGTGATAATAAGCCTTCTGTTTCGACTGACAAAGCTTTCAGGGGAGCATTTGCAAGTGATTGGCACCATTTTGGAGTGAATTGCCAAAAGTCAGATTTTTGCTGAAATTGTGACCCCGGCTTAGGGATTTTTTCAAAAAATCTTTTTCTGCCGGTTAAGTTGTCAAGGGTTGATTTCTTGTTCTGTGATAATAAGCCTTCTGTTTCGACTGACAAAGCTTTCAGGGGAGCATTTGCAACCGGTTGGCACCATTTTGGAGTGAATTGCCAAAAGTCAGATTTTTGCTGAAATTGTGACCCCGGGGCTTAGGGATTTTTTCAAAAAATCTTTTTCTGCCGGTTAAGTTGTCAAGGGTTGATTTCTTGTTCTGTGATAATAAGCCTTCTGTTTCGACTGACAAAGCTTTCAGGGGAGCATTTGCAAGTGATTGGCACCATTTTTGAGTGAATTGCTAAAAGTTAGATTTTTGCTGAAATTGTGACCCCGGGGCTTAGGGATTTTTTCAAAAAATCTTTTTCTGCCGGTTAAGTTGTCAAGGGTTGATTTCTTGTTCTGTGATAATAAGCCTTCTGTTTCGACTGACAAAGCTTTCAGGGGAGCATTTGCAACCGGTTGGTACCATTTTGGAGTGAATTGCCAAAAGTCAGATTTTTGCTGAAATTGTGACCCCGGGGCTTAGGGATTTTTTCAAAAAATCTTTTTCTGCCGGTTAAGTTGTGAAGGGTTGATTTCTTGTTCTGTGATAATAAGCCTTCTGTTTCGACTGACAAAGCCTTCAGGGAAGCATTTGCAACCGTTTGGCACCATTTTTGAGTGAATTGCCAAAAGTCAGATTTTTGCTGAAATTGTGACCCCGGGGGTTAAGGATTTTGTTGAAATTGTGACCCCGGGGCTTAGGGATTTTTTCAAAAAATCTTTTTCCGCCGGTTAAGTTGTTGAGGGCTGATTTCTTCTTCTGTGATAATAAGCCTTCTGTTTCGACTGCCAAAGCTTTCAGGGAAGCATTTGCAAGTGATTGGCACCATTTTTTGAGTGAATTCCCAAAAGTTAGATTTTTGCTGAAATTGTGACCCCGGGGCTTAGGGATTTTTTCAAAAAATCTTTTTCTGCCGGTTGAGTTGTCAAGGGTTGATTTCTTGTTCTGTGATAATAAGCCTTCTGTTTCGACTGACAAAGCTTTCAGGGGAGCATTTGCAACCGGTTGGCACCATTTTGGAGTGAATTGCCAAAAGTCAGATTTTTGCTGAAATTGTGACCCCGGGGCTTAAGGATTTTTTCAAAAAATCTTTTTCTGCCGGTTAAGTTGTTGAGGGTTGATTTCTTGTTCTATGATAATAAGCCTTCTGTTTCGACTGCCAAAGCTTTCAGGGAAGCATTTGCAAGTGATTGGCACCATTTTTGAGTGAATTGCCAAAAGTTAGATTTTTGCTGAAATTGTGACCCTGGGGGTTAAGGATTTTTTGAAAAAATCTTTTTCTGCCGGTTAAGTTGTTGAGGGCTGATTTCTTCTTCTGTGATAATAAGCCTTCTGTTTCGACTGCCAAAGCTTTCAGGGAAGCATTTGCAAGTGATTGGCACCATTTTTGAGTGAATTCCCAAAAGTCAGATTTTTGCTGAAATTGTGACCCCGGCTTAGGGATTTTTTCAAAAAATCTTTTTCTGCCGGTTAAGTTGTCAAGGGTTGATTTCTTGTTCTGTGATAATAAGCCTTCAGTTTCGACTGACAAAGCTTTCAGGGGAGCATTTGCAACCGGTTGGCACCATTTTGGAGTGAATTGCCAAAAGTCAGATTTTTGCTGAAATTGTGACCCCGGGGCTTAGGGATTTTTTCAAAACATCTTTTTCTGCCGGTTAAGTTGTCAAGGGTTGATTTCTTGTTCTGTGATAATAAGCCTTCTGTTTCGACTGACAAAGCTTTCAGGGGAGCATTTGCAGCCGGTTGGCACCATTTTTGAGTGAATTGCCAAAAGTCAGATTTTTGCTGAAATTGTGACCCCGGGGCTTAAGGATTTTTTCAAAAAATCTTTTTCTGCCGGTTAAGTTGTTGAGGGTTGATTTCTTCTTCTATGATAATAAGCCTTCTGTTTCGACTGACAAAGCTTTCAGGGGAGCGTATGCAACCGGTTGGTACCATTTTGGAGTGAATTGCCAAAAGTCAGATTTTTGCTGAAATTGTGACCCCGGGGCTTAGGGATTTTTTCAAAAAATCTTTTTCTGCCGGTTAAGTTGTCAAGGGTTGATTTCTTGTTCTGTGATAATAAGCCTTCTGTTTCGACTGACAAAGCCTTCAGGGAAGCATTTGCAACCGTTTGGCACCATTTTGGAGTGAATTGCCAAAAGTCAGATTTTTGCTGAAATTGTGACCCCGGGGGTTAAGGATTTTTTCAAAAAATCTTTTTCTGCCGGTTAAGTTGTTGAGGGCTGATTTCTTCTTCTGTGATAATAAGCCTTCTGTTTCGACTGCCAAAGCTTTCAGGGAAGCATTTGCAAGTGATTGGCACCATTTTTGAGTGAATTGCCAAAAGTTAGATTTTTGCTGAAATTGTGACCCCGTGGCTTAGTGATTTCTTCAAAAAATCTTTTTCTGCCGGTTAAGTTGTCAAGGTTTGATTTCTTGTTCTGTGATAATAAGCCTTCTGTTTCGACTGACAAAGCTTTCAGGGGAGCATTTGCAAGTGATTGGCACCATTTTGGAGTGAATTGCCAAAAGTCAGATTTTTGCTGAAATTGTGACCCCGGCTTAGGGATTTTTTCAAAAAATCTTTTTCTGCCGGTTAAGTTGTCAAGGGTTGATTTCTTGTTCTGTGATAATAAGCCTTCTGTTTCGACTGACAAAGCTTTCAGGGGAGCATTTGCAACCGGTTGGCACCATTTTGGAGTGAATTGCCAAAAGTCAGATTTTTGCTGAAATTGTGACCCCGGGGCTTAGGGATTTTTTCAAAAAATCTTTTTCTGCCGGTTTAGTTGTTGAGGGCTGATTTCTTCTTCTGTGATAATAAGCCTTCTGTTTCGACTGCCAAAGCTTTCAGGGAAGCATTTGCAAGTGATTGGCACCATTTTTGAGTGAATTGCCAAAAGTCAGATTTTTGCTGAAATTGTGACCCCGGGGCTTAGGGATTTTTTCAAAAAATCTTTTTCCGCCGGTTAAGTTGTTGAGGGCTGATTTCTTCTTCTGTGATAATAAGCCTTCTGTTTCGACTGCCAAAGCTTTGAGGGAAGCATTTGCAAGTGATTGGCACCATTTTTGAGTGAATTGCCAAAAGTCAGATTTTTGCTGAAATTGTGACCCCGGGGCTTAGGGATTTTTTCAAAAAATCTTTTTCTGCCGGTTAAGTTGTCAAGGGTTGATTTCTTGTTCTGTGATAATAAGCCTTCTGTTTCGACTGACAAAGCTTTCAGGGGAGCATTTGCAAGTGATTGGCACCATTTTTGAGTGAATTGCTAAAAGTTAGATTTTTGCTGAAATTGTGACCCCGGGGCTTAGGGATTTTTTCAAAAAATCTTTTTCTGCCGGTTAAGTTGTCAAGGGTTGATTTCTTGTTCTGTGATAATAAGCCTTCTGTTTCGACTGACAAAGCTTTCAGGGGAGCATTTGCAACCGGTTGGTACCATTTTGGAGTGAATTGCCAAAAGTCAGATTTTTGCTGAAATTGTGACCCCGGGGCTTAGGGATTTTTTCAAAAAATCTTTTTCTGCCGGTTAAGTTGTGAAGGGTTGATTTCTTGTTCTGTGATAATAAGCCTTCTGTTTCGACTGACAAAGCCTTCAGGGAAGCATTTGCAACCGTTTGGCACCATTTTTGAGTGAATTGCCAAAAGTCAGATTTTTGCTGAAATTGTGACCCCGGGGGTTAAGGATTTTTTGAAAAAATCTTTTTCTGCCGGTTAAGTTGTTGAGGGCTGATTTCTTCTTCTGTGATAATAAGCCTTTTGTTTCGACTGCCAAAGCTTTCACGGAAGCATTTGCAAGTGATTGGCACAATTTTTGAGTGAATTGCCAAAAGACAGATTTTTGCTGAAATTGTGACCCCGGGGGTTAAGGATTTTGTTGAAATTGTGACCCCGGGGCTTAGGGATTTTTTCAAAAAATCTTTTTCCGCCGGTTAAGTTGTTGAGGGCTGATTTCTTCTTCTGTGATAATAAGCCTTCTGTTTCGACTGCCAAAGCTTTGAGGGAAGCATTTGCAAGTGATTGGCACCATTTTTGAGTGAATTGCCAAAAGTCAGATTTTTGCTGAAATTGTGACCCCGGGGCTTAGGGATTTTTTCAAAAAATCTTTTTCCGCCGGTTAAGTTGTTGAGGGCTGATTTCTTCTTCTGTGATAATAAGCCTTCTGTTTCGACTGCCACAGCTTTCAGGGAAGCATTTGCAAGTGATTGGCATCATTTTTGAGTGAATTGCCAAAAGTCAGATTTTTGCTGAAATTGTGACCCCGGGGCTTAGGGATTTTTTCAAAAAATCTTTTTCCGCCGGTTAAGTTGTTGAGGGCTGATTTCTTGTGCTGTGATAAAAAGCCTTCTGTTTCGACTGACAAAGCTTTCAGGGGAGCATTTGCAACCGGTTGGCACCATTTTTGAGTGAATTGCCAAAAGTCAGATTTTTGCTGAAATTGTGACCCCGGGGCTTAAGGATTTTTTGAAAAAATCTTTTTCTGCCGGTTAAGTTGTTGAGGGCTGATTTCTTCTTCTGTGATAATAAGCCTTTTGTTTCGACTGCCAAAGCTTTCACGGAAGCATTTGCAAGTGATTGGCACAATTTTTGAGTGAATTGCCAAAAGACAGATTTTTGCTGAAATTGTGACCCCGGGGCTTAGGGATTTTTTCAAAAAATCTTTTTCTGCCGGTTGAGTTGTCAAGGGTTGATTTCTTGTTCTGTGATAATGAGCCTTCTGTTTCGACTGACAAAGCTTTCAGGGGAGCATTTGCAACCGGTTGGCACCATTTTGGAGTGAATTGCCAAAAGTCAGATTTTTGCTGAAATTGTGACCCCGGGGCTTAGGGATTTTTTCAAAAAATCTTTTTCTGCCGGTTAAGTTGTTGAGGGCTGATTTCTTCTTCTGTGATAATAAGCCTTCTGTTTCGACTGCCAAAGCTTTCAGGGAAACATTTGCAAGTGATTGGCACCATTTTTGAGTGTATTGCCAAAAGTCAGATTTTGG
This sequence comes from Podarcis tiliguerta, assembly GCF_965153285.1. NCBI lineage: Eukaryota > Metazoa > Chordata > Lepidosauria > Squamata > Lacertidae > Podarcis > Podarcis tiliguerta. The sequence continues at coordinate 13,734,899 of NC_139543.1, read as the reverse complement.
CTGAAATTGTGACCCCGGGGCTTAGGGATTTTTTCAAAAAATCTTTTTCCGCCGGTTAAGTTGTTGAGGGCTGATTTCTTCCTCTGTGATAATAAGCCTTCTGTTTCGACTGCCAAAGCTTTGAGGGAAGCATTTGCAAGTGATTGGCACCATTTTTGAGTGAATTGCCAAAAGTCAGATTTTTGCTGAAATTGTGACCCCGGGGCTTAGGGATTTTTTCAAAAAATCTTTTTCTGCCGGTTAAGTTGTCAAGGGTTGATTTCTTGTTCTGTGATAATAAGCCTTCTGTTTCGACTGACAAAGCTTTCAGGGGAGCATTTGCAACCGGTTGGCACCATTTTTGAGTGAATTGCCAAAAGTCAGATTTTTGCTAAAATTGTGACCCCGGGGGTTAAGGATTTTTTGAAAAAATCTTTTTCTGCCGGTTAAGTTGTTGAGGGCTGATTTCTTCTTCTGTGATAATAAGCCTTCTGTTTCGACTGCCAAAGCTTTCTGGGAAGCATTTGCAAGTGATTGGCACCATTTTTGAGTGAATTGCCAAAAGTCAGATTTTTGCTGAAATTGTGACCCCGGGGCTTAGGGATTTTTTCAGAAAATCTTTTTCTGCCGGTTAAGTTGTCAAGGGTTGATTTCTTGTTCTGTGATAATAAGCCTTCTGTTTCGACTGACAAAGCTTTCAGGGGAGCATTTGCAACCGGTTGGCACCATTTTTGAGTGAATTGCCAAAAGTCAGATTTTTGCTGAAATTATGACCCCGGGGCTTAAGGATTTTTTCAAAAAATCTTTTTCTGCCGGTTAAGTTGTTGAGGGCTGATTTCTTGTCCTGTGATAAAAAGCCTTCTGTTTCGACTGTCAAAGCTTTCAGGGGAGCATTTGCAACCGGTTGGCACCATTTTTGAGTGAATTGCCAAAAGTCAGATTTTTGCTGAAATTGTGACCCCGGGGGTTAAGGATTTTTTGAAAAAATCTTTTTCTGCCGGTTAAGTTGTTGAGGGCTGATTTCTTCTTCTGTGATAATAAGCCTTCTGTTTCGACTGCCAAAGCTTTCACGGAAGCATTTGCAAGTGATTAGCACAATTTTTGAGTGAATTGCCAAAAGACAGATTTTTGCTGAAATTGTGACCCCGGGGCTTAGGGATTTTTTCAAAAAATCTTTTTCTGCCGGTTAAGTTGTCAAGGGTTGATTTCTTGTTCTGTGATAATAAGCCTTCTGTTTCGACTGACAAAGCCTTCAGGGAAGCATTTGCAACCGTTTGGCACCATTTTGGACTGAATTGCCAAAAGTCAGATTTTTGCTGAAATTGTGACCCCGGGGGTTAAGGATTTTTTCAAAAAATCTTTTTCTGCCGGTTAAGTTGTTGAGGGCTGATTTCTTCTTCTGTGATAATAAGCCTTCTGTTTCGACTGCCAAAGCTTTCAGGGAAGCATTTGCAAGTGATTGGCACCATTTTTGAGTGAATTGCCAAAAGTTAGATTTTTGCTGAAATTGTGACCCCAGGGCTTAGGGATTTTTTCAAAAAATCTTTTTCTGCCGGTTAAGTTGTCAAGGGTTGATTTCTTCTTCTGTGATAATAAGCCTTCTGTTTCGACTGCCAAAGCTTTCAGGGGAGCATTTGCAACCGGTTGGCACCATTTTGGAGTGAATTGCCAAAAGTCAGATTTTTGCTGAAATTGTGACCCCGGGGCTTAGGGATTTTTTCAAAAAATCTTTTTCTGCCGGTTAAGTTGTCAAGGGTTGATTTCTTGTTCTGTGATAATAAGCCTTCTGTTTCGACTGACAAAGCCTTCAGGGAAGCATTTGCAACCATTTGGCACCATTTTGGAGTGATTTGCTAAAAGTCAGATTTTTGCTGAAATTGTGACCCCGGGGCTTAAGGATTTTTTCAAAAAACCTTTTTCTGCCGGTTAAGTTGTTGAGGGCTGATTTCTTGTCCTGTGATAAAAAGCCTTCTGTTTCGACCGCCAAATTTTTAGGGCATCATTTGCAACCGGTTGGCACCACTTTTGAGTGAATTGCCAAAAGTCAGATTTTTGCTGAAATTGTGACCCCGGGGCTTAGGGATTTTTTAAAAAAATCTTTTTCTGCCGGTTAAGTTGTTGAGGGCTGATTTCTTCTTCTGTGATAATAAGCCTTCTGTTTCGACTGACAAAGCTTTCAGGGGAGCATTTGCAACCGGTTGGCACCATTTTTGAGTGAATTGCCAAAAGTCAGATTTTTGCTGAAATTGTGACCCCGGGGGTTAAGGATTTTTTCAAAAAATCTTTTTCTGCCGGTTAAGTTGTTGAGGGCTGATTTCTTGTCCTGTGATAAAAAGTCTTCTGTTTCAACCGCCAAATCTTTCAGGGGATCATTTGCAACCGGTTGGCACCACTTTTGAGTGAATTGCCAAAAGTCAGATTTTTGCTGAAATTGTGACCCCGGGGCTTAGGGATTTTTTCAAAAAATCTTTTTCTGCCGGTTAAGTTGTCAAGGGATGATTTCTTGTTCTGTGATAATAAGCCTTCTGTTTCGACTGCCAAAGTTTTCAGGGAAGCATTTGCAAGTGATTGGCACCATTTTTGAGTGAATTGCCAAAAGTTAGATTTTTGCTGAAATTGTGACCCCGGGGGTTAAGGATTTTTTGAAAAAATCTTTTTCTGCCGGTTAAGTTGTTGAGGGCTGATTTCTTCTTCTGTGATAATAAGCCTTCTGTTTCGACTGCCAAAGCTTTCAGGGAAGCATTTGCAAGTGATTGGCACCATTTTTGAGTGAATTGCCAAAAGTCAGATTTTTGCTGAAATTGTGACCCCGGGGCTTAGGGATTTTTTCAAAAAACCTTTTTCTGCCGGTTAAGTTGTTGAGGGCTGATTTCTTGTCCTGTGATAAAAAGCCTTCTGTTTCGACCGCCAAATTTTTAGGGCATCATTTGCAACCGGTTGGCACCACTTTTGAGTGAATTGCCAAAAGTCAGATTTTTGCTGAAATTGTGACCCCGGGGCTTAGGGATTTTTTAAAAAAATCTTTTTCTGCCGGTTAAGTTGTTGAGGGCTGATTTCTTGTCCTGTGATAAAAAGCCTTCTGTTTCGACTGACAAAGCTTTCATGGGAGCATTTGCAACCGGTTGGCACCATTTTTGAGTGAATTGCCAAAAGTCAGATTTTTGCTGAAATTGTGACCCCGGGGCTTAGGGATTTTTTCAAAAAACCTTTTTCTGCCGGTTAAGTTGTTGAGGGCTGATTTCTTGTCCTGTGATAAAAAGCCTTCTGTTTCGACCGCCAAATTTTTAGGGCATCATTTGCAACCGGTTGGCACCACTTTTGAGTGAATTGCTAAAAGTCAGATTTTTGCTGAAATTGTGACCCCGGGGCTTAGGGATTTTTTAAAAAAATCTTTTTCTGCCGGTTAAGTTGTTGAGGGCTGATTTCTTCTTCTGTGATAATAAGCCTTCTGTTTCGACTGACAAAGCTTTCAGGGGAGCATTTGCAACCGGTTGGCACCATTTTTGAGTGAATTGCCAAAAGTCAGATTTTTGCTGAAATTGTGACCCCGGGGCTTAAGGATTTTTTCAAAAAATCTTTTTCTACCGGTTAAGTTGTTGAGGGCTGATTTCTTGTCCTGTGATAAAAAGCCTTCTGTTTCGACTGACAAAGCTTTCAGGGGAGCATTTGCAACCGGTTGGCACCATTTTTGAGTGAATTGCCAAAAGTCAGATTTTTGCTGAAATTGTGACCCCGGGGGTTAAGGATTTTTTCAAAAAATCTTTCTGCCGGTTAAGTTGTTGAGGGCTGATTTCTTCTTCTGTGATAATAAGCCTTCTGTTTCGACTGCCAAAGCTTTCAGGGAAGCATTTGCAAGTGATTGGCACAATTTTTGAGTGAATTGCCAAAAGTTAGATTTTTGCTGAAATTGTGACCCCGGGGCTTAGGGATTTTTTCAAAAAATCTTTTTCTGCCGGTTGAGTTGTCAAGGGTTGATTTCTTGTTCTGTGATAAAAAGCCTTCTGTTTCGACTGACAAAGCTTTCAGGGGAGCATTTGCAACCGGTTGGCACCATTTTGGAGTGAATTGCCAAAAGTCAGATTTTTGCTGAAATTGTGACCCCGGGGCTTAAGGATTTTTTCAAAAAATCTTTTTCTGCCGGTTAAGTTGTTGAGGGCTGATTTCTTGTCCTGTGATAAAAAGCCTTCTGTTTCGACTGACAAAGCTTTCAGGTTAGCATTTGCAACCGGTTGGCACCATTTTTGAGTGAATTGCCAAAAGTCAGATTTTTGCTGAAATTGTGACCCCGGGGCTTAGGGATTTTTTCAAAAATCTTTTTCCGCCGGTTAAGTTGTTGAGGGTTGATTTCTTGTTCTGTGATAATAAGCCTTCTGTTTCGACTGACAAAGCCTTCAGGGAAGCATTTGCAACCATTTGGCACCATTTTGGAGTGAATTGCCAAAAGTCAGATTTTTGCTGAAATTGTGACCCCGGGGCTTAAGGATTTTTTCAAAAATCCTTTTTCTGCCGGTTAAGTTGTTGAGGGCTGATTTCTTGTCCTGTGATAAAAAGCCTTCTGTTTCGACCGCCAAATTTTTAGGGCATCATTTGCAACCGGTTGGCACCACTTTTGAGTGAATTGCCAAAAGTCAGATTTTTGCTGAAATTGTGACCCCGGGGCTTAGGGATTTTTTAAAAAAATCTTTTTCTGCCGGTTAAGTTGTTGAGGGCTGATTTCTTGTCCTGTGATAAAAAGCCTTCTGTTTCGACTGACAAAGCTTTCAGGGGAGCATTTGCAACCGGTTGGCACCATTTTTGAGTGAATTGCCAAAAGTCAGATTTTTGCTGAAATTGTGACCCCGGGGCTTAGGGATTTTTTCAAAAAATCTTTTTCTGCCGGTTAAGTTGTTGAGGGCTGATTTCTTCTTCTGTGATAATAAGCCTTCTGTTTCGACTGCCAAAGCTTTCAGGGAAGCATTTGCAAGTGATTGGCACAATTTTTGAGTGAATTGCCAAAAGTTAGATTTTTGCTGAAATTGTGACCCCGGGGCTTAGGGATTTTTTCAAAAAATCTTTTTCTGCCGGTTGAGTTGTCAAGGGTTGATTTCTTGTTCTGTGATAAAAAGCCTTCTGTTTCGACTGACAAAGCTTTCAGGGGAGCATTTGCAACCGGTTGGCACCATTTTGGAGTGAATTGCCAAAAGTCAGATTTTTGCTGAAATTGTGACCCCGGGGGTTAAGGATTTTTTGAAAAAATCTTTTTCTGCCGGTTAAGTTGTTGCGGGCTGATTTCTCCTTCTGTGATAATAAGCCTTCTGTTTCGACTGACAAAGCTTTCAGGGGAGCATTTGCAAGTGATTGGCAGCATTTTTGAGTGAATTGCCAAAAGTCAGATTTTTGCTGAAATTGTGACCCCGGGGCTTAGGGATTTTTTCAAAAAATCTTTTTCTGCCGGTTAAGTTGTTGAGGGCTGATTTCTTCTTCTGTGATAATAAGCCTTCTGTTTCGACTGCCAAAGCTTTCAGGGAAGCATTTGCAAGTGATTGGCACAATTTTTGAGTGAATTGCCAAAAGTTAGATTTTTGCTGAAATTGTGACCCCGGGGCTTAGGGATTTTTTCAAAAAATCTTTTTCTGCCGGTTGAGTTGTCAAGGGTTGATTTCTTGTTCTGTGATAAAAAGCCTTCTGTTTCGACTGACAAAGCTTTCAGGGGAGCATTTGCAACCGGTTGGCACCATTTTGGAGTGAATTGCCAAAAGTCAGATTTTTGCTGAAATTGTGACCCCGGGGGTTAAGGATTTTTTGAAAAAATCTTTTTCTGCCGGTTAAGTTGTTGCGGGCTGATTTCTCCTTCTGTGATAATAAGCCTTCTGTTTCGACTGACAAAGCTTTCAGGGGAGCATTTGCAAGTGATTGGCAACATTTTTGAGTGAATTGCCAAAAGTCAGATTTTTGCTGAAATTGTGACCCCGGGGCTTAGGGATTTTTTCAAAAAATCTTTTTCTGACGGTTAAGTTGTTGAGGGCTGATTTCTTCTTCTGTGATAATAAGCCTTCTGTTTCAACTGCCAAAGCTTTCAGGGAAGCATTTGCAAGTGATTTGCACCATTTTTGAGTCAATTGCCAAAAGTCAGATTTTTGCTGAAATTGTGAACCCGGGGCTTAGGGATTTTTTCAAAAAATCTTTTTCCGCCGGTTAAGTTGTTAAGGGCCGATTTCTTGTCCTGTGATAAAAAGCCTTCTGTTTCGACCGCCAAATCTTTCAGGGGATCATTTGCAACCGGTTGGCACCACTTTTGAGTGAATTGGCAAAAGTCAGATTTTTGATGAAATTGTGACCCCGGGCCTTAGGGAATATTTCAAAAAATCTTTTTCTGCCGGTTAAGTTGTCAAGGGCTGATTTCTTTTTCTGTGATAATAAGCTTTCTGTTTCGACTGACAAAGCTTTCAGGGGAGCATTTGAAACCGGTTGGCACCATTTTGGAGTGAATTGCCAAAAGTCAGATTTTTGCTATAATTGTGACCCCGGGGCTTAAGGATTTTTTCAAAAAATCTTTTTCTGCCGGTTAAGTTGTCGAGGGCTGATTTCTTCTTCTGTGATAATAAGCCTTCTGTTTCGAATGCCAAAGCCTTCAGGGAAGCATTTGAAAACGGTCGGTACCATTTTGGAGTGAATTGCCAAAAGTCAGATTTTTGCTGAAATTTTGACCCCGGGGCTTAGGGATTTTTTCAAAAAATCTTTTTCTGCCGGTTAAGTTGTTGAGGGCTGATTTCTTCTTCTGTGATAATAAGCCTTCTGTTTCGACTGCCAAAGCTTTCAGGGAAGCATTTGCAAGTGATTTGCACCATTTTTGAGTGAATTGCCAAAAGTCAGATTTTTGCTGAAATTGTGACCCCGGGGCTTAGGGATTTTTTCAAAAAATCTTTTTCTGCCGGTTAAGTTGTTGAGGGCTGATTTCTTGTCCTGTGATAAAAAGCCTTCTGTTTCGACTGACAAAGCTTTCAGGGGAGCATTTGCAACCGGTTGGCACCATTTTGGAGTGAATTGCCAAAAGTCAGATTTTTGCTGAAATTGTGACCCCGGGGCTTAAGGATTTTTTAAAAAAATCTTTTTCTGCCGGTTAAGTTGTTGAGGGCTGATTTCTTGTCCTGTGATAAAAAGCCTTCTGTTTCGACTGCCAAAGCTTTCAGGGGAGCATTTGCAAGTGATTGGCACCATTTTTGAGTGAATTGCCAAAAGTCAGATTTTTGCTGAAATTGTGACCCCGGGGCTTAGGGATTTTTTCAAAAAATCTTTTTCTGCCGGTTAAGTTGTTGAGGGCTGATTTCTTCTTCTGTGATAATAAGCCTTCTGTTTCGACCGCCAAATCTTTCAGGGGATCATTTGCAACCGGTTGGCACCACTTTTGAGTGAATTGCCAAAAGTCAGATTTTTGCTAAAATTGTGACCCCGGGGGTTAGGCATTTTTTGAAAAAATCTTTTTCTGCCGGTTAAGTTGTTGAGGGCTGATTTCTTGTCCTGTGATAAAAAGCTTTTTGTTTCGACTGACAAAGCTTTCAGGGGAGCATTTGCAACCGGTTGGCACCATTTTGGAGTGAATTGCCAAAAGTCAGATTTTTGCTGAAATTGTGACCCCGGGGCTTAGGGATTTTTTCAAAAAATCTTTTTCCGCCGGTTAAGTTGTTGAGGGCTGATTTCTTGTCCTGTGATAAAAAGCCTTCTGTTTCGACCGCCAAATCTTTCAGGGGATCATTTGCAACCGGTTGGCACCACTTTTGAGTGAATTGCCAAAAGTCAGATTTTTGCTGAAATTGTGACCCCGGGGCTTAGGGATTTTTTCAAAAAATCTTTTTCTGCCGGTTAAGTTGTTGAGGGCTGATTTCTTGTCCTGTGATAAAAAGCCTTCTGTTTCGACTGACAAAGCTTTCAGGGGAGCATTTGCAACCGGTTGGCACCATTTTGGAGTGAATTGCCAAAAGTCAGATTTTTGCTGAAATTGTGACCCCGGGGCTTAAGGATTTTTTAAAAAAATCTTTTTCTGCCGGTTAAGTTGTTGAGGGCTGATTTCTTGTCCTGTGATAAAAAGCCCTCTGTTTCGACTGACAAAGCTTTCAGGGGAGCATTTGCAACCGGTTGGCACCATTTTTGAGTGAATTGCCAAAAGTCAGATTTTTGCTAAAATTGTGACCCCGGGGGTTAAGGATTTTTTGAAAAAATCTTTTTCTGCCGGTTAAGTTGTTGAGGGCTGATTTCTTCTTCTGTGATAATAAGCCTTCTGTTTCGACTGCCAAAGATTTCAGGGAAGTATTTGCAAGTGATTGGCACCATTTTTGAGTGAATTGCCAAAAGTTAGATTTTTGCTGAAATTGTGACCCCGGGGCTTAGGGATTTTTTCAAAAAATCTTTTTCTGCCGGTTAAGTTGTCAAGGGTTGATTTCTTGTTCTGTGATGATAAGCCTTCTGTTTCGACTGACAAAACTTTCAGGGGAGCATTTTCAACCAGTTGGCAGCATTTTTGAGTGAATTGCCAAAAGTTATATTTTTGCTGAAATTGTGACCCCGGGGCTTAAGGATTTTTTCAAAAAAAAATTTTCTGCCGGTTAAGTTGTCAAGGGTTGATTTCTTGTTCTGTGATAATAAGCCTTCTGTTTCGACTGACAAAGCCTTCAGGGAAGCATTTGCAAGTGATTTGCACCATTTTTGAGTGAATTGCCAAAAGTCATATTTTTGCTGAAATTGTGACCCCGGGCCTTAGGGAATATTTCAAAAAATCTTTTTCTGCCGGTTAAGTTGTCAAGGGCTGATTTCTTTTTCTGTGATAATAAGCTTTTTGTTTCGACTGACAAAGCTTTCAGGGGAGCATTTGCAACCGGTTGGCACCATTTTGGAGTGAATTGCCAAAAGTCAGATTTTTGCTATAATTGTGACCCCGGGGCTTAGGGATTTTTTCAAAAAATCTTTTTCTGCCGGTTAAGTTGTTGAGGGTTGATTTCTTGTTCTGTGATAATAAGCCTTCTGTTTCGACTGACAAAGCCTTCAGGGAAGCATGTGCAACCATTTGGCACCATTTTTGAGTGAATTGCCAAAAGTCAGATTTTTGCTGAAATTGTGACCCCGGGGCTTAGGGATTTTTTCAAAAAATCTTTTTCCGCCGGTTAAGTTGTTGAGGGCTGATTTCTTGTCCTGTGATAAAAAGCCTTCTGTTTCGACTGACAAAGCTTTCAGGGAAGCATTTGCAACCGGTTGGCACCACTTTTGAGTGAATTGCCAAAAGTCAGATTTTTGCTGAAATTGTGACCCCGGGCCTTAGGGATTTTTTCAAAAAATCTTTTTCTGCCGGTTAAGTTGTTGAGGGCTGATTTCTTGTCCTGTGATAAAAAGCCTTCTGTTTCGACTGACAAAGCTTTCAGGGGAGCATTTGCATCCGGTTGGCACCATTTTTGAGTGAATTGCCAAAAGTCAGATTTTTGCTGAAATTGTGACCCCGGGGCTTAGGGATTTTTTAAAAAAATCTTTTTCTGCCGGTTAAGTTGTTGAGGGCTGATTTCTTGTCCTGTGATAAAAAGCCTTCTGTTTCGACTGACAAAGCTTTCAGGGGAGCATTTGCAACCGGTTGGCACCATTTTTGAGTGAATTGCCAAAAGTCAGATTTTTGCTAAAATTGTGACCCCGGGGGTTAAGGATTTTTTGAAAAAATCTTTTTCTGCCGGTTAAGTTGTTGAGGGCTGATTTCTTCTTCTGTGATAATAAGCCTTCTGTTTCGACTGCCAAAGCTTTCAGGGAAGTATTTGCAAGTGATTGGCACCATTTTTGAGTGAATTGCCAAAAGTTAGATTTTTGCTGAAATTGTGACCCCGGGGCTTAGGGATTTTTTCAAAAAATCTTTTTCTGCCGGTTAAGTTGTCAAGGGTTGATTTCTTGTTCTGTGATAATAAGCCTTCTGTTTCGACTGACAAAACTTTCAGGGGAGCATTTTCAACCAGTTGGCAGCATTTTTGAGTGAATTGCCAAAAGTTATATTTTTGCTGAAATTGTGACCCCGGGGCTTAAGGATTTTTTCAAAAAAAAATTTTCTGCCGGTTAAGTTGTCAAGGGTTGATTTCTTGTTCTGTGATAATAAGCCTTCTGTTTCGACTGACAAAGCCTTCAGGGAAGCATTTGCAAGTGATTTGCACCATTTTTGAGTGAATTGCCAAAAGTCATATTTTTGCTGAAATTGTGACCCCGGGCCTTAGGGAATATTTCAAAAAATCTTTTTCTGCCGGTTAAGTTGTCAAGGGCTGATTTCTTTTTCTGTGATAATAAGCTTTTTGTTTCGACTGACAAAGCTTTCAGGGGAGCATTTGCAACCGGTTGGCACCATTTTTGAGTGAATTGCCAAAAGTCAGATTTTTGCTATAATTGTGACCCCGGGGCTTAGGGATTTTTTCAAAAAATCTTTTTCTGCCGGTTAAGTTGTTGAGGGTTGATTTCTTGTTCTGTGATAATAAGCCTTCTGTTTCGACTGACAAAGCCTTCAGGGAAGCATTTGCAACCATTTGGCACCATTTTTGAGTGAATTGCCAAAAGTCAGATTTTTGCTGAAATTGTGACCCCGGGGCTTAAGGATTTTTTCAAAAAATCTTTTTCTGCCGGTTAAGTTGTTGAGGGCTGATTTCTTGTCCTGTGATAAAAAGCCTTCTGTTTCGACTGACAAAGCTTTCAGGGAAGCATTTGCAACCGGTTGGCACCACTTTTGAGTGAATTGCCAAAAGTCAGATTTTTGCTGAAATTGTGACCCCGGGCCTTAGGGATTTTTTCAAAAAATCTTTTTCTGCCGGTTAAGTTGTTGAGGGCTGATTTCTTGTCCTGTGATAAAAAGCCTTCTGTTTCGACTGACAAAGCTTTCAGGGGAGCATTTGCATCCGGTTGGCACCATTTTTGAGTGAATTGCCAAAAGTCAGATTTTTGCTGAAATTGTGACCCCGGGGCTTAGGGATTTTTTAAAAAAATCTTTTTCTGCCGGTTAAGTTGTTGAGGGCTGATTTCTTGTCCTGTGATAAAAAGCCTTCTGTTTCGACTGACAAAGCTTTCAGGGAAGCATTTGCAACCGGTTGGCAACATTTTTGAGTGAATTGCCAAAAGTCAGATTTTTGCTAAAATTGTGACCCCGGGGCTTAGGGATTTTTTCAAAAAATCTTTTTCTGCCGGTTAAGTTGTCAAGGGTTGATTTCTTGTTCTGTGATAATAAGCCTTCTGTTTCGACTGACAAAGCTTTCAGGGGAGCATTTGCAACCGGTTGGCACCATTTTGGAGTGAATTGCCAAAAGTCAGATTTTTGCTGAAATTGTGACCCCGGGGCTTAAGGATTTTTTCAAAAAATCTTATTCTGCCGGTTAAGTTGTTGAGGGCTGATTTCTTCTTCTGTGATAAAAAGCCTTCTGTTTCGACTGACAAAGCTTTCAGGGGAGCATTTGCAACCGGTTGGCACCATTTTGGAGTGAATTGCCAAAAGTCAGATTTTTGCTGAAATTGTGACCCCGGGGCTTAAGGATTTTTTCAAAAAATCTTTTTCTGCCGGTTAAGTTGTTGAGGGCTGATTTCTTGTCCTGTGATAAAAAGCCTTCTGTTTCGACTGACAAAGCTTTCAGGGGAGCATTTGCAACCGGTTGGCACCATTTTGGAGTGAATTGCCAAAAGTCAGATTTTTGCTGAAATTGTGACCCCGGGGGTTAAGGATTTTTTGAAAAAATCTTTTTCTGCCGGTTAAGTTGTTGAGGGCTGATTTCTTGTCCTGTGATAAAAAGCCTTCTGTTTCGACTGACAAAGCTTTCAGGGGAGCATTTGCAACCGGTTGGCACCATTTTGGAGTGAATTGCCAAAAGTCAGATTTTTGCTGAAATTGTGACCCCGGGGCTTAAGGATTTTTTCAAAAAATCTTTTTCTGCCGGTTAAGTTGTTGAGGGCTGATTTCTTGTCCTGTGATAAAAAGCCTTCTGTTTCGACTGACAAAGCATTCAGGGGAGCATTTGCAACCGGTTGGCACCATTTTGGAGTGAATTGCCAAAAGTCAGATTTTTGCTGAAATTGTGACCCCGGGGCTTAAGGATTTTTTCAAAAAAAAAATTTCTGCCGGTTAAGTTGTTGAGGGCTGATTTCTGCTTCTGTGATAATAAGCCTTCTGTTTCGACTGCCAAAACTTTCAGGGAAGCATTTGCAAGTGATTTTCACCATTTTTGAGTGAATTGCCAAAAGTCAGATTTTTCCTGAAATTGTGACCCCGGGGCTTAAGGATTTTTTCAAAAAATCTTTTTCTGCCGGTTAAGTTGTTGAGGGCTGATTTCTTGTCCTGTGATAAAAAGCCTTCTGTTTCGACTGACAAAGTTTTCAGGGGAGCATTTGCAACCGGTTGGCACCATTTTGGAGTGAATTGCCAAAAGTCAGATTTTTGCTGAAATTGTGACCCCGGGGCTTAAGGATTTTGTCAAGAAATCTTTTTCTGCCGGTTAAGTTGTTGAGGGCTGATTTCCTGTCCTGTGATAAAAAGCCTTCTGTTTCGACTGACAAAGCTTTCAGGGGAGCATTTGCAACCGGTTGGGACCATTTTGGAGTGAATTGCCAAAAGTCAGATTTTTGCTGAAATTGTGACCCCGGGGCTTAGGGATTTTTTGAAAAAATCTTTTTCTGCCGGTTAAGTTGTTGAGGGCTGATTTCTTGTCCTGTGATAAAAAGCCTTCTGTTTCGACTGACAAAGCTTTCAGGGGAGCATTTGCAACCGGTTGGCGCCATTTTGGAGTGAATTGCCAAAAGTCAGATTTTTGCTGAAATTGTGACCCCGGGGCTTAAGGATTTTTTCAAAAAAAAAAATTCTGCCGGTTAAGTTGTTGAGGGCTGATTTCTGCTTCTGTGATAATAAGCCTTCTGTTTCGACTGCCAAAACTTTCAGGGAAGCATTTGCAAGTGATTTGCACCATTTTTGAGTGAATTGCCAAAAATCAGATTTTTGCTGAAATTGTGACCCCGGGGCTTAGGGATTTTTTCAAAAAATCTTTTTCTGCCGGTTAAGTTGTCAAGGGCTGATTTCTTGTCCTGTGATAATAAGCCTTCTGTTTCGACCTCCAAAGCTTTCAGGGGAGCATTTGCAACCGGTTGGCACCACTTTTGAGTGAATTGCCAAAAGTCAGATTTTTGCTGAAATTGTGACCCCGGGGCTTAAGGATTTTTTCAAAAAATCTTTTTCTGCCGGTTAAGTTGTTGAGGGCTGATTTCTTCTTCTGTGATAATAAGCCTTCTGTTTCGACTGCCAAAGCTTTCAGGGAAGCATTTGCAAGTGATTGGCACCATTTTTGAGTGAATTGCCAAAAGTCAGATTTTTGCTGAAATTATGACCCCGGGGCTTAGGGATTTTTTCAATAAATCTTTTTCTGCCGGTTACGTTGTCAAGGGTTGATTTCTTGTTCTGTGATAATAAGCGTTCTGTTTCGACTGACAAAGCTTTCAGGGGAACTTTTGCAACCGGTTGGCACCATTTTGGAGTGAATTGCCAAAAGTCAGATTTTTGCTGAAATTGTGACCCCGGGGCTTAAGGATTTTTTCAAATGAATCTTTTTCCACCGGTCAAGTTGCAGGGGGCTGATTTCTTTCCCTGTGATAAAAAGCCTTCTGTTTCGACTGCCAATCTTTTCAGGGGAGCATTTGCAAGTGATTGGCACCATTTTTGAGTGAATTGCCAAAAGTCAGATTTTTGCTGAAATTGTGACCCCGGGGCTTACGGATTTTTTCAAAAAATCTTTTTCTGCCGGTTAAGTTGTTGAGGGCTGATTTCTTGTCCTGTGATAAAAAGCCTTCTGTTTCGACCGCCAAATCTTTCAGGGGATCATTTGCAATCGGTTGGCACCACTTTTGAGTTAATTGCCAAAAGTCAGATTTTTGCTGAAATTGTGACCCCGGGGCTTAAGGATTTTTTCAAAAAATCTTTTTCTGCCGGTTAAGTTGTTGAGGGCTGATTTCTTCTTCTGTGATAATAAGCCTTCTGTTTCAACTGCCAAAGCTTTCAGGGAAGCATTTGCAAGTGATTGGCACCATTTTTGAGTGAATTGCCAAAAGTCAGATTTTTGCTGAAATTTTGACCACGGGGCTTACGGATTTTTTCAAAAAATCTTTTTCCGCCGTTTAAGTTGTTGAGGGCTGATTTCTTGTCCTGTGATAAAAAGCCTTCTGTTTCGACTGACAAATCTTTCAGGGGAGCATTTGCAACCGGTTGGCACCATTTTGGAGTTAATTGCCAAAAGTCAGATTTTTGCTGAAATTGTGACCCCGGGGCTTAAGGATTTTTTCAAAAAATCTTTTTCTGCCGGTTAAGTTGTTGAGGGCTGATTTCTTCTTCTGTGATAATAAGCCTTCTGTTTCGACTGCCAAAGCTTTCAGGGAAGCATTTGCAAGTGATTGGCACCATTTTTGAGTGAATTGCCAAAAGTCAGATTTTTGCTGAAATTGTGACCCCGGGGCTTAGGGATTTTTTCAAAAAATCTTTTTCTGCCGGTTAAGATGTCAAGAGTTGATTTCTTGTTCTGTGATAATAAGCCTTCTGTTTCGACTGACAAAGCTTTCAGGGGAGCATTTGCAACCGGTTGGCACCATTTTGGAGTGAATTGCCAAAAGTCATATTTTTGCTGAAATTGTGACCCCGGGGCTTAAGGATTTTTTCAAAAAATCTTTTTCTGCCGGTTAAGTTGTTGAGGCCTGATTTCTTGTCCTGTGATAAAAAGCCTTCTGTTTCGACCGCCAAATCTTTCAGGGGATCATTTGCAACCGGTTGGCACCACTTTTGAGTGAATTGCCAAAAGTCAGAATTTTGCTGAAATTGTGACCCCGGGGCTTAAGGATTTTTTCAAATAAATCTTTTTCCACCAGTCAAGTTGCAGGGGGCTGATTTCTTTCCCTGTGATAAAAAGCCTTCTGTTTCGACTGCCAAACTTTTCAGGGGAGCATTTGCCACCGGTTGGCACCACTTTTGAGTGAATTGCCAAAAGTCAGATTTTTGCTGAAATTGTGACCCCGGGGCTTAAGGATTTTTTCAAAAAATCCTTTTCTGCCCGTTAAATTGTTGAGGGCTGATTTCTTCTTCTGTGATAATAAGCCTTCTGTTTCAACTGCCAAAACTTTCAGGGAAGCATTTGCAAGTGATTGGCACCACTTTTGAGTGAATTGCCAAAAGTCAGATTTTTGCTGAAATTGTGACCCTGGGGCTTAGGGATTATTTCAAAAAATCTTTTTCTACCGGATAAGTTGTTGAGGGCTGATTTCTTGTCCTGTGATAAAAAGCCTTCTGTTTCGACCGCCAAATCTTTCAGGGGATCATGTGCAACCGGTTGGCACCACTTTTGAGTGAATTGCCAAAAGTCAGATTTTTGCTGAAATTGTGACCCCGGGGCTTAAGGATTTTTTAAAAAAATCTTTTTCTGCCGGTTAAGTTGTTGAGGGCTGATTTCTTGTCCTGTGATAAAAAGCCTTCTGTTTCGACTGACAAAGCTTTCAGGGAAGCATTTGCAAGTGATTTGCACCATTTTTAAGTGAATTGCCAAAAATCAGATTTTTGCTGAAATTGTGACCCCGGGGCTTAGGGATTTTTTCAAAAAATCTTTTTCTGCCGGTTAAGTTGTCAAGGGCTGATTTCTTGTCGTGTGATAATAAGCCTTCTGTTTCGACCTCCAAAGCTTTCAGGGGAGCATTTGCAACCGGTTGGCACCACTTTTGAGTGAATTGCCAAAAGTCAGATTTTTGCTGAAATTTTGACCCTGGGGCTTAAGGATTTTTTCAAAAAATCTTTTTCTGCCGGTTAAGTTGTTGAGGGCTGATTTCTTCTTCTGTGATAATAAGCCTTCTGTTTCGACTGCCAAAGCTTTCAGGGAAGCATTTGCAAGTGATTGGCACCATTTTTGAGTGAATTGCCAAAAGTCAGATTTTTGCTGAAATTGTGACCCCGGGGCTTAAAGGTTCTTTGAAAAAACCTTTTTCTGCCGGTTAAGTTGTTGAGGGCTGATTTCTTCTCCTGTGATAAAAAGCCTTCTGTTTCGACTGACAAAGCTTTCAGGGAAGCATTTGCAAGTGATTGGCACCATTTTGGAGTGAATTGCCAAAAGTCAGATTTTTGCTGAAATTGTGACCCCGGGGCTTAAGGATTTTTTCAAAAAACCTTTTTCTGCCGGTTAAGTTGTTGAGGGCTGATTTCTTGTCCTGTGATAAAAAGCCTTCTGTTTCGACTGACAAAGCTTTCAGGGGAGCATTTGCAACCGGTTGGCACCATTTTTGAGTGAATTGCCAAAAGTCAGATTTTTGCTGAAATTGTGACCCCGGGGCTTAAGGATTTTTTCAAAAAATCTTTTTCTGCCGGTTAAGTTGTTGAGGGCTGATTTCTTGTCCTGTGATAAAAAGCCTTCTGTTTCGACTGACAAAGTTTTCAGGGGAGCATTTGCAACCGGTTGGCACCATTTTGGAGAGAATTCCCAAAAGTCAGATTTTTACTGAAATTGTGACCCCGGGGCTTAGGGATTTTTTCAAAAAATCTTTTTCTGCCGGTTAAGTTGTTGAGGGCTGATTTCTGCTTCTGTGATAATAAGCCTTCTGTTTCGACTGCCAAAACTTTCAGGGAAGCATTTGCAAGTGATTTGCACCATTTTTGAGTGAATTGCCAAAAATCAGATTTTTGCTGAAATTGTGACCCCGGGGCTTAGGGATTTTTTCAAAAAATCTTTTTCTGCCGGTTAAGTTGTCAAGGGCTGATTTCTTGTCCTCTGATAATAAGCCTTCTGTTTCGACCTCCAAAGCTTTCAGGGGAGCATTTGCAACCGGTTGGCACCACTTTTGAGTGAATTGCCAAAAGTCAGATTTTTGCTGAAATTGTGACCCCGGGGCTTAAGGATTTTTTCAAAAAATCTTTTTCTGCCGGTTAAGTTGTTGAGGGCTGATTTCTTCTTCTGTGATAATAAGCCTTCTGTTTCGACTGCCAAAGCTTTGAGGGAAGCATTTGCAAGTGATTGGCACCATTTTTGAGTGAATTGCCAAAAGTCAGATTTTTGCTGAAATTGTGACCCCGGGGCTTAGGGATTTTTTCAAAAAATCTTTTTCTGCCGGTTAAGTTGTCAAGGGTTGATTTCTTGTTCTGTGATAATAAGCGTTCTGTTTCGACTGAAAAAGCTTTCAGGGGAGCTTTTGCAACCGGTTGGCACCATTTTGGAGTGAATTGCCAAAAGTCAGATTTTTGCTGAAATTGTGACCCCGGGGCTTAAGGATTTTTTCAAATGAATCTTTTTCCACCGGTCAAGTTGCAGGGGGCTGATTTCTTTCCCTGTGATAATAAGCCTTCTGTTTCGACTGCCAAAGCTTTCAGGGAAGCATTTGCAAGTGATTGGCACCATTTTTGAGTGAATTGCCAAAAGTCAGATTTTTGCTGAAATTGTACCCCCAGGGCTTAGGGATTTTTTCAAAAAATCTTTTTCTGCCGGTTAAGATGTCAAGTGTTGATTTGTTGTTCTTTGATAATAAGCCTTCTGTTTCGACTGACAAAGCTTTCAGGGGAGCATTTGCAACCGGTTGGCACCATTTTGGAGTGAATTGCCAAAAGTCATATTTTTGCTGAAATTGTGACCCCGGGGGTTAAGGATTTTTTCAAAAACTCTTTTTCTGCCGGTTAAGTTGTTGAGGGCTGATTTCTTGTCCTGTGATAAAAAGCCTTCCTTTTCGACTGCCAATTCTTTCAGGGGATCATTTGCAACCGGTTGGCACCACTTTTTAGTGAATTGCCAAAAGTCAGATTTTTGCTGAAATTGTGACCCCGGGGCTTAAGGATTTTTTCAAAAAATCTTTTTCTGCCGGTTAAGTTGTTGAGGGCTGATTTCTTCTTCTGTGATAATAAGCCTTCTGTTTCGACTGCCAAAGCTTTCAGGGAAGCATTTGCAAGTGATTGGCACCATTTTTGAGTGAATTGCCAAAAGTCAGATTTTTGCTGAAATTGTGACCCCGGGGCTTAGGGATTTTTTCAAAAAATCTTTTTCTGCCGGTTAAGTTTTCAAGGGTTGATTTCTTGTTCTGTGATACCAAGCCTTCTGTTTCGACTGACAAAGCTTTCAGGGGAGCATTTGCAACCGGTTGGCACCATTTTGGAGTGAATTGCCAAAAGTCATATTTTTGCTGAAATTGTGACCCCGGGGCTTAAGGATTTTTTCAAAAAATCTTTTTCTGCCGGTTAAGTTGTTGAGGCCTGATTTCTTGTCCTGTGATAAAAAGCCTTCTTTTTCGACCGCCAAATCTTTCAGGGGATCATTTGCAACCGGTTGGCACCACTTTTGAGTGAATTGCCAAAAGTCAGATTTTTGCTGAAATTGTGACCCCGGGGCTTAAGGATTTTTTCAAATAAATCTTTTTCCACCAGTCAAGTTGCAGGGGGCTGATTTCTT
Source organism: Podarcis tiliguerta (assembly GCF_965153285.1). NCBI lineage: Eukaryota > Metazoa > Chordata > Lepidosauria > Squamata > Lacertidae > Podarcis > Podarcis tiliguerta. The sequence continues at coordinate 13,716,507 of NC_139543.1, read as the reverse complement.
TCCCTGTGATAAAAAGCCTTCTGTTTCGACTGCCAAACTTTTCAGGGGAGCATTTGCAACCGGTTGGCACCACTTTTGAGTGAATTGCCAAAAGTCAGATTTTTGCTGAAATTGTGACCCCGGGGCTTAAGGATTTTTTCAAAAAATCCTTTTCTGCCGGTTAAATTGTTGAGGGCTGATTTCTTCTTCTGTGATAATAAGCCTTCTGTTTCAACTGCCAAAACTTTCAGGGAAGCATTTGCAAGTGATTGGCACCAATTTTGAGTGAATTGCCAAAAGTCAGATTTTTGCTGAAATTGTGACCCCGGGGCTTAAGGATTTTTTCAAAAAATCTTTTTCTGCCGGTTAAGTTGTTGAGGGCTGATTTCTTGTCCTGTGATAAAAAGCCTTCTGTTTCGACTGACAAAGCTTTCAGGGGAGCATTTGCAACCGGTTGGCACCATTTTGGAGTGAATTGCCAAAAGTCAGATTTTTGCTGAAATTGTGACCCCGGGGCTTAAGGATTTTTTCAAAAAAAAAATTTCTGCCGGTTAAGTTGTTGAGGGCTGATTTCTTGTCCTGTGATAATAAGCCTTCTGTTTCGACCTCCAAAGCTTTCAGGGGAGCATTTGCAACCGGTTGGCACCACTTTTGAGTGAATTGCCAAAAGTCAGATTTTTGCTGAAATTGTGACCCCGGGGCTTAAGGATTTTTTTGAAAAAATCTTTTTCTGCCGGTTAAGTTGTTGAGGGCTGATTTCTTCTTCTGTGATAATAAGCCTTCTGTTTCGACTGCCAAAGCTTTGAGGGAAGCATTTGCAAGTGATTGGCACCATTTTTGAGTGAATTGCCAAAAGTCAGATTTTTGCTGAAATTATGACCCCGGGGCTTAGGGATTTTTTCAAAAAGTCTTTTTCTGCCGGTTAAGTTGTCAAGGGTTGATTTCTTGTTCTGTGATAATAAGCGTTCTGTTTCGACTGAAAAAGCTTTCAGGGGAGCTTTTGCAACCGGTTGGCACCATTTTGGAGTGAATTGCCAAAAGTCAGATTTTTGCTGAAATTGTGACCCCGGGGCTTAAGGATTTTTTCAAAAAATCTTTTTCTGCCGGTTAAGTTGTTGAGGGCTGATTTCTTGTCCTGTGATAAAAAGCCTTCTGTTTCGACTGCCAAACTTTTCAGGGGAGCATTTGCAACCGGTTGGCACCACTTTTGAGTGAATTGCCAAAAGTCAGATTTTTGCTGAAATTGTGACCCCGGGGCTTAAGGATTTTTTCAAAAAATCTTTTTCTGCCGGTTAAGTTGTTGAGGGCTGATTTCTTTTCCTGTGATAAAAAGCCTTCTGTTTCGACTGCCAAACTTTTCAGGGGAGCATTTGCAACCGGTTGGCACCATTTTGGAGTGAATTGCCAAAAGTCAGATTTTTGCTGAAATTGTGACCCCGGGGCTTAGGGATTTTTTAAAAAAAAAAAATTCTGCCGGTTAAGTTGTTGAGGGCTGATTTCTGCTTCTGTGATAATAAGCCTTCTGTTTCGACTGCCAAAACTTTCAGGGAAGCATTTGCAAGTGATTTGCACCATTTTTGAGTGAATTGCCAAAAATCAGATTTTTGCTGAAATTGTGACCCCGGGGCTTAGGGATTTTTTCAAAAAATCTTTTTCTGCCGGTTAAGTTGTCAAGGGCTGATTTCTTGTCCTGTGATAATAAGCCTTCTGTTTCGACCTCCAAAGCTTTCAGGGGAGCATTTGCAACCGGTTGGCACCACTTTTGAGTGAATTGCCAAAAGTCAGATTTTTGCTGAAATTGTGACCCCGGGGCTTAAGGATTTTTTCAAAAAATCTTTTTCTGCCGGTTAAGTTGTTGAGGGCTGATTTCTTCTTCTGTGATAATAAGCCTTCTGTTTCGACTGCCAAAGCTTTGAGGGAAGCATTTGCAAGTGATTGGCACCATTTTTGAGTGAATTGCCAAAAGTCAGATTTTTGCTGAAATTATGACCCCGGGGCTTAGGGATTTTTTCAAAAAGTCTTTTTCTGCCGGTTAAGTTGTCAAGGGTTGATTTCTTGTTCTGTGATAATAAGCGTTCTGTTTCGACTGAAAAAGCTTTCAGGGGAGCTTTTGCAACCGGTTGGCACCATTTTGGAGTGAATTGCCAAAAGTCAGATTTTTGCTGAAATTGTGACCCCGGGGCTTAAGGATTTTTTCAAAAAATCTTTTTCTGCCGGTTAAGTTGTTGAGGGCTGATTTCTTGTCCTGTGATAAAAAGCCTTCTGTTTCGACTGCCAAACTTTTCAGGGGAGCATTTGCAACCGGTTGGCACCACTTTTGAGTGAATTGCCAAAAGTCAGATTTTTGCTGAAATTGTGACCCCGGGGCTTAAGGATTTTTTCAAAAAATCTTTTTCTGCCGGTTAAGTTGTTGAGAGCTGATTTCTTTTCCTGTGATAAAAAGCCTTCTGTTTCGACTGCCAAACTTTTCAGGGGAGCATTTGCAACCGGTTGGCACCATTTTGGAGTGAATTGCCAAAAGTAAGATTTTTGCTGAAATTGTGACCCCGGGTCTTAGGGATTTTTTCAAAAAAAAATTTTTCGCCGGTTAAGTTGTTGAGGGCTGATTTCTTGTCCTGTGATAAAAAGCCTTCCTTTTCGACTGCCAATTCTTTCAGGGGATCATTTGCAACCGGTTGGCACCACTTTTTAGTGAATTGCCAAAAGTCAGATTTTTGCTGAAATTGTGACCCCGGGGCTTAAGGATTTTTTCAAAAAATCTTTTTCTGCCGGTTAAATTGTTGAGGCCTGATTTCTTCTTCTGTGATAATAAGCCTTCTGTTTCGACTGCCAAAGCTTTCAGGGAAGCATTTGCAAGTGATTGGCACCATTTTTGAGTGAATTGCCAAAAGTCAGATTTTTGCTGAAATTGTGACCCCGGGGCTTAGGGATTTTTTCAAAAAATCTTTTTCTGCCGGTTAAGTTTTCAAGGGTTGATTTCTTGTTCTGTGATACTAAGCCTTCTGTTTCGACTGACAAAGCTTTCAGGGGAGCATTTGCAACCGGTTGGCACCATTTTGGAGTGAATTGCCAAAAGTCATATTTTTGCTGAAATTGTGACCCCGGGGCTTAAGGATTTTTTCAAAAAATCTTTTTCTGCCGGTTAAGTTGTTGAGGCCTGATTTCTTGTCCTGTGATAAAAAGCCTTCTGTTTCGACCGCCAAATCTTTCAGGGGATCATTTGAAACCGGTTGGCACCACTTTTGAGTGAATTGCCAAAAGTCAGATTTTTGCTGAAATTGTGACCCCGGGGCTTAAGGATTTTTTCAAATAAATCTTTTTCCACCAGTCAAGTTGCAGGGGGCTGATTTCTTTCCCTGTGATAAAAAGCCTTCTGTTTCGACTGCCAAACTTTTCAGGGGAGCATTTGCAACCGGTTGGCACCACTTTTGAGTGAATTGCCAAAAGTCAGATTTTTGCTGAAATTGTGACCCCGGGGCTTAAGGATTTTTTCAAAAAATCTTTTTCTGCCGGTTAAGTTGTTGAGGGCTGATTTCTTGTCCTGTGATAAAAAGCCTTCTGTTTCGACTGACAAAGCTTTCAGGGGAGCATTTGCAACCGGTTGGCACCATTTTGGAGTGAATTGCCAAAAGTCAGATTTTTGCTGAAATTGTGACCCCGGGGCTTAAGGATTTTTTCAAAAAATCTTTTTCTGCCGGTTAAGTTGTTGAGGGCTGATTTCTTGTCCTGTGATAAAAAGCCTTCTGTTTCGACTGCCAAACTTTTCAGGGGAGCATTTGCAACCGGTTGGCACCACTTTTGAGTGAATTGCCAAAAGTCAGATTTTTGCTGAAATTGTGACCCCGGGGCTTAAGGATTTTTTCAAAAAATCTTTTTCTGCCGGTTAAGTTGTTGAGGGCTGATTTCTTTTCCTGTGATAAAAAGCCTTCTGTTTCGACTGCCAAACTTTTCAGGGGAGCATTTGCAACCGGTTGGCACCATTTTGGAGTGAATTGCCAAAAGTCAGATTTTTGCTGAAATTGTGACCCCGGGGCTTAGGGATTTTTTCAAAAAAAAAATTTCTGCCGGTTAAGTTGTTGAGGGCTGATTTCTGCTTCTGTGATAATAAGCCTTCTGTTTCGACTGCCAAAACTTTCAGGGAAGCATTTGCAAGTGATTTGCACCATTTTTGAGTGAATTGCCAAAAATCAGATTTTTGCTGAAATTGTGACCCCGGGGCTTAGGGATTTTTTCAAAAAATCTTTTTCTGCCGGTTAAGTTGTCAAGGGCTGATTTCTTGTCCTGTGATAATAAGCCTTCTGTTTCGACCTCCAAAGCTTTCAGGGGAGCATTTGCAACCGGTTGGCACCACTTTTGAGTGAATTGCCAAAAGTCAGATTTTTGCTGAAATTGTGACCCCGGGGCTTAAGGATTTTTTCAAAAAATCTTTTTCTGCCGGTTAAGTTGTTGAGGGCTGATTTCTTCTTCTGTGATAATAAGCCTTCTGTTTCGACTGCCAAAGCTTTGAGGGAAGCATTTGCAAGTGATTGGCACCATTTTTGAGTGAATTGCCAAAAGTCAGATTTTTGCTGAAATTATGACCCTGGGGCTTAGGGATTTTTTCAAAAAGTCTTTTTCTGCCGGTTAAGTTGTCAAGGGTTGATTTCTTGTTCTGTGATAATAAGCGTTCTGTTTCGACTGAAAAAGCTTTCAGGGGAGCTTTTGCAACCGGTTGGCACCATTTTGGAGTGAATTGCCAAAAGTCAGATTTTTGCTGAAATTGTGACCCCGGGGCTTAAGGATTTTTTCAAAAAATCTTTTTCTGCCGGTTAAGTTGTTGAGGGCTGATTTCTTGTCCTGTGATAAAAAGCCTTCTGTTTCGACTGCCAAACTTTTCAGGGGAGCATTTGCAACCGGTTGGCACCACTTTTGAGTGAATTGCCAAAAGTCAGATTTTTGCTGAAATTGTGACCCCGGGGCTTAAGGATTTTTTCAAAAAATCTTTTTCTGCCGGTTAAGTTGTTGAGGGCTGATTTCTTTTCCTGTGATAAAAAGCCTTCTGTTTCGACTGCCAAACTTTTCAGGGGAGCATTTGCAACCGGTTGGCACCATTTTGGAGTGAATTGCCAAAAGTAAGATTTTTGCTGAAATTGTGACCCCGGGTCTTAGGGATTTTTTCAAAAAAAAATTTTTCGCCGGTTAAGTTGTTGAGGGCTGATTTCTTGTCCTGTGATAAAAAGCCTTCCTTTTCGACTGCCAATTCTTTCAGGGGATCATTTGCAACCGGTTGGCACCACTTTTTAGTGAATTGCCAAAAGTCAGATTTTTGCTGAAATTGTGACCCCGGGGCTTAAGGATTTTTTCAAAAAATCTTTTTCTGCCGGTTAAATTGTTGAGGCCTGATTTCTTCTTCTGTGATAATAAGCCTTCTGTTTCGACTGACAAAGCTTTCAGGGGAGCATTTGCAACCGGTTGGCACCATTTTGGAGTGAATTGCCAAAAGTCATATTTTTGCTGAAATTGTGACCCCGGGGCTTAAGGATTTTTTCAAAAAATCTTTTTCTGCCGGTTAAGTTGTTGAGGCCTGATTTCTTGTCCTGTGATAAAAAGCCTTCTGTTTCGACCGCCAAATCTTTCAGGGGATCATTTGAAACCGGTTGGCACCACTTTTGAGTGAATTGCCAAAAGTCAGATTTTTGCTGAAATTGTGACCCCGGGGCTTAAGGATTTTTTCAAATAAATCTTTTTCCACCAGTCAAGTTGCAGGGGGCTGATTTCTTTCCCTGTGATAAAAAGCCTTCTGTTTCGACTGCCAAACTTTTCAGGGGAGCATTTGCAACCGGTTGGCACCACTTTTGAGTGAATTGCCAAAAGTCAGATTTTTGCTGAAATTGTGACCCCGGGGCTTAAGGATTTTTTCAAAAAATCTTTTTCTGCCGGTTAAGTTGTTGAGGGCTGATTTCTTGTCCTGTGATAAAAAGCCTTCTGTTTCGACTGACAAAGCTTTCAGGGGAGCATTTGCAACCGGTTGGCACCATTTTGGAGTGAATTGCCAAAAGTCAGATTTTTGCTGAAATTGTGACCCCGGGGCTTAAGGATTTTTTCAAAAAAAAAATTTCTGCCGGTTAAGTTGTTGAGGGCTGATTTCTGCTTCTGTGATAATAAGCCTTCTGTTTCGACTGCCAAAACTTTCAGGGAAGCATTTGAAAGTGATTTGCACCATTTTTGAGTGAATTGCCAAAAATCAGATTTTTGCTGAAATTGTGACCCCGGGGATTAGGGATTTTTTCAAAAACTCTTTTTCTGTCGGTTAAGTTGTCAAGGGCTGATTTCTGGTCCTGTGATAATAAGCCTTCTGTTTCGACCTCCAAAGCTTTCAGGGGAGCATTTGCAACCGGTTGGCACCACTTTTGAGTGAATTGCCAAAAGTCAGATTTTTGCTGAAATTGTGACCCCGGGGCTTAAGGATTTTTTCAAAAAATCTTTTTCTGCCGGTTAAGTTGTTGAGGGCTGATTTCTTCTTCTGTGATAATAAGCCTTCTGTTTCGACTGCCAAAGCTTTGAGGGAAGCATTTGCAAGTGATTGGCACCATTTTTGAGTGAATTGCCAAAAGTCAGATTTTTGCTGAAATTATGACCCCGGGGCTTAGGGATTTTTTCAAAAAATCTTTTTCTGCCGGTTAAGTTGTCAAGGGTTGATTTCTTGTTCTGTGATAATAAGCGTTCTGTTTCGACTGAAAAAGCTTTCAGGGGAGCTTTTGCAACCGGTTGGCACCATTTTGGAGTGAATTGCCAAAAGTCAGATTTTTGCTGAAATTGTGACCCCGGGGCTTAAGGATTTTTTCAAATGAATCTTTTTCCACCGGTCAAGTTGCAGGGGGCTGATTTCTTTCCCTGTGATAAAAAGCCTTCTTTTTCGACTGCCAAACTTTTCAGGGGAGCATTTGCAAGTGATTGGCACCATTTTTGAGTGAATTGCCAAAAGTCAGATTTTTGCTGAAATTGTGACCCCTGGGCTTAAGGATTTTTTCAAAAAATCTTTTTCCGCCGGTTAAGTTGTTGAGGGCTGATTTCTTGTCCTGTGATAAAAAGCCTTCTGTTTCGACCGCCAAATCTTTCAGGGGATCATTTGCAATCGGTTGGCACCACTTTTGAGTTAATTGCCAAAAGTCAGATATTTGCTGAAATTGTGACCCCGGGGCTTAAGGATTTTTTCAAAAAATCTTTTTCTGCCGGTTAAGTTGTTGAGGGCTGATTTCTTGTCCTGTGATAAAAAGCCTTCTGTTTCGACTGCCAAACTTTTCAGGGGAGCATTTGCAACCGGTTGGCACCACTTTTGAGTGAATTGCCAAAAGTCAGATTTTTGCTGAAATTGTGACCCCGGGGCTTAAGGATTTTTTCAAAAAATCTTTTTCTGCCGGTTAAGTTGTTGAGGGCTGATTTCTTCTTCTGTGATAATAAGCCTTCTGTTTCGACTGCCAAAGCTTTGAGGGAAGCATTTGCAAGTGATTGGCACCATTTTTGAGTGAATTGCCAAAAGTCAGATTTTTGCTGAAATTATGACCCCGGGGCTTAGGGATTTTTTCAAAAAGTCTTTTTCTGCCGGTTAAGTTGTCAAGGGTTGATTTCTTGTTCTGTGATAATAAGCGTTCTGTTTCGACTGAAAAAGCTTTCAGGGGAGCTTTTGCAACCGGTTGGCACCATTTTGGAGTGAATTGCCAAAAGTCAGATTTTTGCTGAAATTGTGACCCCTGGGCTTAAGGATTTTTTCAAAAAATCTTTTTCTGCCGGTTAAGTTGTTGAGGGCTGATTTCTTGTCCTGTGATAAAAAGCCTTCTTTTTCGACCGCCAAATCTTTCAGGGGATCATTTGCAACCGGTTGGCACCACTTTTGAGTGAATTGCCAAAAGTCAGATTTTTGCTGAAATTGTGACCCCGGGGCTTAAGGATTTTTTCAAATAAATCTTTTTCCACCAGTCAAGTTGCAGGGGGCTGATTTCTTTCCCTGTGATAAAAAGCCTTCTGTTTCGACTGCCAAACTTTTCAGGGGAGCATTTGCAACCGGTTGGCACCACTTTTGAGTGAATTGCCAAAAGTCAGATTTTTGCTGAAATTGTGACCCCGGGGCTTAAGGATTTTTTCAAAAAATCCTTTTCTGCCGGTTAAATTGTTGAGGGCTGATTTCTTCTTCTGTGATAATAAGCCTTCTGTTTCAACTGCCAAAACTTTCAGGGAAGCATTTGCAAGTGATTGGCACCAATTTTGAGTGAATTGCCAAAAGTCAGATTTTTGCTGAAATTGTGACCCCGGGGCTTAAGGATTTTTTCAAAAAATCTTTTTCTGCCGGTTAAGTTGTTGAGGGCTGATTTCTTGTCCTGTGATAAAAAGCCTTCTGTTTCGACTGACAAAGCTTTCAGGGGAGCATTTGCAACCGGTTGGCACCATTTTGGAGTGAATTGCCAAAAGTCAGATTTTTGCTGAAATTGTGACCCCGGGGCTTAAGGATTTTTTCAAAAAAAAAATTTCTGCCGGTTAAGTTGTTGAGGGCTGATTTCTGCTTCTGTGATAATAAGCCTTCTGTTTCGACTGCCAAAACTTTCAGGGAAGCATTTGCAAGTGATTTGCACCATTTTTGAGTGAATTGCCAAAAATCAGATTTTTGCTGAAATTGTGACCCCGGGGCTTAGGGATTTTTTCAAAAAATCTTTTTCTGCCGGTTAAGTTGTCAAGGGCTGATTTCTTGTCCTGTGATAATAAGCCTTCTGTTTCGACCTCCAAAGCTTTCAGGGGAGCATTTGCAACCGGTTGGCACCACTTTTGAGTGAATTGCCAAAAGTCAGATTTTTGCTGAAATTGTGACCCCGGGGCTTAAGGATTTTTTCAAAAAATCTTTTTCTGCCGGTTAAGTTGTTGAGGGCTGATTTCTTCTTCTGTGATAATAAGCCTTCTGTTTCGACTGCCAAAGCTTTGAGGGAAGCATTTGCAAGTGATTGGCACCATTTTTGAGTGAATTGCCAAAAGTCAGATTTTTGCTGAAATTATGACCCCGGGGCTTAGGGATTTTTTCAAAAAGTCTTTTTCTGCCGGTTAAGTTGTCAAGGGTTGATTTCTTGTTCTGTGATAATAAGCGTTCTGTTTCGACTGAAAAAGCTTTCAGGGGAGCTTTTGCAACCGGTTGGCACCATTTTGGAGTGAATTGCCAAAAGTCAGATTTTTGCTGAAATTGTGACCCCTGGGCTTAAGGATTTTTTCAAAAAATCTTTTTCCGCCGGTTAAGTTGTTGAGGGCTGATTTCTTGTCCTGTGATAAAAAGCCTTCTGTTTCGACCGCCAAATCTTTCAGGGGATCATTTGCAATCGGTTGGCACCACTTTTGAGTTAATTGCCAAAAGTCAGATTTTTGCTGAAATTGTGACCCCGGGGCTTAAGGATTTTTTCAAAAAATCTTTTTCTGCCGGTTAAGTTGTTGAGGGCTGATTTCTTTTCCTGTGATAAAAAGCCTTCTGTTTCGACTGCCAAACTTTTCAGGGGAGCATTTGCAACCGGTTGGCACCATTTTGGAGTGAATTGCCAAAAGTCAGATTTTTGCTGAAATTGTGACCCCGGGGCTTAAGGATTTTTTTCAAAAAAAAAATTTCTGCCTGTTAAGTTGTTGAGGGCTGATTTCTGCTTCTGTGATAATAAGCCTTCTGTTTCGACTGCCAAAACTTTCAGGGAAGCATTTGCAAGTGATTTGCACCATTTTTGAGTGAATTGCCAAAAATCAGATTTTTGCTGAAATTGTGACCCCGGGGCTTAGGGATTTTTTCAAAAAATCTTTTTCTGCCGGTTAAGTTGTCAAGGGCTGATTTCTTGTCCTGTGATAATAAGCCTTCTGTTTCGACCTCCAAAGCTTTCAGGGGAGCATTTGCAACCGGTTGGCACCACTTTTGAGTGAATTGCCAAAAGTCAGATTTTTGCTGAAATTGTGACCCCGGGGCTTAAGGATTTTTTCAAAAAATCTTTTTCTGCCGGTTAAGTTGTTGAGGGCTGATTTCTTCTTCTGTGATAATAAGCCTTCTGTTTCGACTGCCAAAGCTTTGAGGGAAGCATTTGCAAGTGATTGGCACCATTTTTGAGTGAATTGCCAAAAGTCAGATTTTTGCTGAAATTATGACCCCGGGGCTTAGGGATTTTTTCAAAAAGTCTTTTTCTGCCGGTTAAGTTGTCAAGGGTTGATTTCTTGTTCTGTGATAATAAGCGTTCTGTTTCGACTGAAAAAGCTTTCAGGGGAGCTTTTGCAACCGGTTGGCACCATTTTAGAGTGAATTGCCAAAAGTCAGATTTTTGCTGAAATTGTGACCCCGGGGCTTAAGGATTTTTTCAAAAAATCTTTTTCTGCCGGTTAAGTTGTTGAGGGCTGATTTCTTGTCCTGTGATAAAAAGCCTTCTGTTTCGACTGCCAAACTTTTCAGGGGAGCATTTGCAACCGGTTGGCACCACTTTTGAGTGAATTGCCAAAAGTCAGATTTTTGCTGAAATTGTGACCCCGGGGCTTAAGGATTTTTTCAAAAAATCTTTTTCTGCCGGTTAAGTTGTTGAGGGCTGATTTCTTTTCCTGTGATAAAAAGCCTTCTGTTTCGACTGCCAAACTTTTCAGGGGAGCATTTGCAACCGGTTGGCACCATTTTGGAGTGAATTGCCAAAAGTAAGATTTTTGCTGAAATTGTGACCCCGGGTCTTAGGGATTTTTTCAAAAAAAATTTTTTCGCCGGTTAAGTTGTTGAGGGCTGATTTCTTGTCCTGTGATAAAAAGCCTTCCTTTTCGACTGCCAATTCTTTCAGGGGATCATTTGCAACCGGTTGGCACCACTTTTTAGTGAATTGCCAAAAGTCAGATTTTTGCTGAAATTGTGACCCCGGGGCTTAAGGATTTTTTCAAAAAATCTTTTTCTGCCGGTTAAGTTGTTGAGGCCTGATTTCTTCTTCTGTGATAATAAGCCTTCTGTTTCGACTGCCAAAGCTTTCAGGGAAGCATTTGCAAGTGATTGGCACCATTTTTGAGTGAATTGCCAAAAGTCAGATTTTTGCTGAAATTGTGACCCCGGGGCTTAAGGATTTTTTCAAAATATCCTTTTCTGCCGGATAAATTGTTGAGGGCTGATTTCTTCTTCTGTGATAATAAGCCTTTTGTTTCAACTGCCAAAATTTTCAGGGAAGCATTTGCAAGTGATTGGCACCATTTTTGAGTGAATTGCCAAAAGTCAGATTTTTGCTGAAATTATGACCCCGGGGCTTAGGGATTTTTTCAAAAAATCTTTTTCTGCCGGTTAAGTTGTCAAGGGTTGATTTCTTGTTCTGTGATAATAAGCGTTCTGTTTCGACTGAAAAAGCTTTCAGGGGAGCTTTTGCAACCGGTTGGCACCATTTTGGAGTGAATTGCCAAAAGTCATATTTTTGCTGAAATTGTGACCATGGGGGTTAAGGATTTTTTCAAAAAATCTTTTTCTGCCGGTTAAGTTGTTGAGGCCTGATTTCTTGTCCTGTGATAAAAAGCCTTCTGTTTCGACCGCCAAATCTTTCAGGGGATCATTTGCAACCGGTTGGCACCATTTTGGAGTGAATTGCCAAAAGTCAGATTTTTGCTGAAATTGTGACCCCGGGGCTTAAGGATTTTTTCAAAAAATCCTTTTCTGCCGGTTAAATTGTTGAGGGCTTATTTCTTCTTCTGTGATAATAAGCCTTCTGTTTCAACTGCCAAAACATTCAGGGAAGCATTTGGAAGTGATTGGCACCATTTTTGAGTGAATTGACAAAAGTCAGATTTTTGCTGAAATTGTGACCCCGGGGCTTAAGGATTTTTTCAAAAAATCTTTTTCTGCCGGTTAAGTTGTTGAGGGCTGATTTCTTGTCCTGTGATAAAAAGCCCTCTGTTTCGACCGCCAAATCTTTCAGGGAAGCGTTTGCAACCAGTTGGCACCACTTTTGAGTGAATTTCCAAAAGTCAGATTTTTGCTGAAATTGTGTCCCCGGGGCTTAGGGATTTTTTCAAAAAATCTTTTTCTGCCCGTTATGTTGTCAAGGGTTGATTTCTTGTTCTGTGATAATAAGCCTTCTGTTTCGACTGCCAAACTTTTCAGGGGAGCATTTGCAACCGGTTGGCACCACTTTTGAGTGAATAGCCAAAAGTCAGATTTTTGCTGAAATTGTGACCCCGGGGCTTAAGGATTTTTTCAAAAAATCTTTTTCTGCCGGTTAAGTTGTTGAGGGCTGATTTCTTTTCCTGTGATAAAAAGCCTTCTGTTTCGACTGCCAAACTTTTCAGGGGAGCATTTGCAACCGGTTGGCACGATTTTGGAGTGAATTGCCAAAAGTAAGATTTTTGCTGAAATTGTGACCCCGGGGCTTAAGGATTTTTTCAAAAAATCTTTTTCTGCCGGTTAAGTTGTTGAGGGCTGATTTCTTCTTCTGTGATAATAAGCCTTCTGTTTCGACTGCCAAAGCTTTCAGGGAAGCATTTGCAAGTGATTGGCACCATTTTTGAGTGAATTGCCAAAAGTCAGATTTTTGCTGAAATTGTGACCCCGGGGCTTAGGGATTTTTTCAAAAAATCTTTTTCTGCCGGTTAAGTTTTCAAGGGTTGATTTCTTGTTCTGTGATACTAAGCCTTCTGTTTCGACTGACAAAGCTTTCAGGGGAGCATTTGCAACCGGTTGGCACCATTTTGGAGTGAATTGCCAAAAGTCATATTTTTGCTGAAATTGTGACCCCGGGGCTTAAGGATTTTTTCAAAAAATCTTTTTCTGCCGGTTAAGTTGTTGAGGCCTGATTTCTTGTCCTGTGATAATAAGCCTTCTGTTTCGACCGCCAAAGCTTTCAGGGGAGCATTTGCAACCGGTTGGCACCACTTTTGAGTGAATTGCCAAAAGTCAGATTTTTGCTGAAATTGTGACCCCGGGGCTTAAGGATTTTTTCAAAAAATCTTTTTCTGCCGGTTAAGTTGTTGAGGGCTGATTTCTTCTTCTGTGATAATAAGCCTTCTGTTTCGACTGCCAAAGCTTTGAGGGAAGCATTTGCAAGTGATTGGCACCATTTTTGAGTGAATTGCCAAAAGTCAGATTTTTGCTGAAATTATGACCCCGGGGCTTAGGGATTTTTTCAAAAAATCTTTTTCTGCCGGTTAAGTTGTCAAGGGTTGATTTCTTTCCCTGTGATAAAAAGCCTTCTGTTTCGACTGCCAAAGGTTTCAGGGGAGCATTTGCAAGTGGTTGGCACCATTTTGGAGTGAATTGCCAAAAGTCAGATTTTTGCTGAAATTGTGACCCCGGGGCTTAAGGATTTTTTCAAATGAATCTTTTTCCACCGGTCAAGTTGCAGGGGGCTGATTTCTTTCCCTGTGATAAAAAGCCTTCTGTTTCGACTGCCAAACTTTTCAGGGGAGCATTTGCAAGTGATTGGCACCATTTTTGAGTGAATTGCCAAAAGTCAGATTTTTGCTGAAATTGTGACCCCGGGGCTTACGGATTTTTTCAAAAAATCTTTTTCCGCCGGTTAAGTTGTTGAGGGCTGATTTCTTGTCCTGTGATAAAAAGCCTTCTGTTTCGACCGCCAAATCTTTCAGGGGATCATTTGCAATCGGTTGGCACCACTTTTGAGTTAATTGCCAAAAGTCAGATTTTTGCTGAAATTGTGACCCCGGGGCTTAAGGATTTTTTCAAAAAATCTTTTTCTGCCGGTTAAGTTGTTGAGGGCTGATTTCTTCTTCTGTGATAATAAGCCTTCTGTTTCGACTGCCAAAGCTTTCAGGGAAGCATTTGCAAGTGATTGGCACCATTTTTGAGTGAATTGCCAAAAGTCAGATTTTTGCTGAAATTGTGACCACGGGGCTTACGGATTTTTTCAAAAAATCTTTTTCCGCCGGTTAAGTTGTTGAGGGCTGATTTCTTGTCCTGTGATAAAAAGCCTTCTGTTTCGACTGACAAATCTTTCAGGGGAGCATTTGCAACCGGTTGGCACCATTTTGGAGTTAATTGCCAAAAGTCAGATTTTTGCTGAAATTGTGACCCCGGGGCTTAAGGATTTTTTCAAAAAATCTTTTTCTGCCGGTTAAGTTGTTGAGGGCTGATTTCTTCTTCTGTGATAATAAGCCTTCTGTTTCGACTGCCAAAGCTTTCAGGGAAGCATTTGCAAGTGATTGGCACCATTTTTGAGTGAATTGCCAAAAGTCAGATTTTTGCTGAAATTGTGACCCCGGGGCTTAAGGATTTTTTCAAAATATCCTTTTCTGCCGGTTAAATTGTTGAGGGCTGATTTCTTCTTCTGTGATAATAAGCCTTCTGTTTCAACTGCCAAAACTTTCAGGGAAGCATTTGCAAGTGATTGGCACCATTTTTGAGTGAATTGACAAAAGTCAGATTTTTGCTGAAATTGTGACCCCGGGGCTTAAGGATTTTTTCAAAAAATCTTTTTCTGCCGGTTAAGTTGTCAAGGGTTGATTTCTTGTTCTGTGATAAAAAGCCTTCTGTTTCGACTGACAAAGCTTTCAGGGGAGCATTTGCAACCGGTTGGCACCATTTTGGAGTGAATTGCCAAAAGTCAGATTTTTGCTGAAATTGTGACCCCGGGGCTTAAGGATTTTTTCAAAAAATCTTTTTCTGCCGGTTAAGTTGTTGAGGGCTGATTTCTTGTCCTGTGATAAAAAGCCCTCTGTTTCGACCGCCAAATCTTTCAGGGAAGCGTTTGCAACCGGTTGGCACCACTTTTGAGTGAATTTCCAAAAGTCAGATTTTTGCTGAAATTGTAACCCCGGGGCTTAGGGATTTTTTCAAAAAATCTTTTTCTGCCGGTTAAGTTGTCAAGGGTTGATTTCTTGTTCTGTGATAATAAGCCTTCTGTTTCGACTGACAAAGCCTTCAGGGAAGCATTTGCAACCGTTTGGCACCATTTTGGAGTGAATTGCCAAAAGTCAGATTTTTGCTGAAATTGTGACCCCGGGGCTTAAGGATTTTTTCAAAAAATCTTTTTCTGCCGGTTAAGTTGTTGAGGGCTGATTTCTTGTCCTGTGATAAAAAGCCTTCTGTTTCGACTGACAAAGCTTTCAGGGGAGCATTTGCAACCGGTTGGCACCATTTTTGAGTGAATTGCCAAAGGTCAGATTTTTGCTGAAATTGTGACCCCGGGGGTTAAGGATTTTTTGAAAAAATCTTTTTCTGCCGGTAAAGTTGTCAAGGGTTGATTTCTTGTTCTGTGATAATAAGCCTTCTGTTTCGACTGACAAAGCTTTCAGGGGAGCATTTGCAACCGGTTGGCACCATTTTGGAGTGAATTGCCAAAAGTCAGATTTTTACTGAAATTGTGACCCCGGGGCTTAGGGATTTTTTCAAAAAATCTTTTTCTGCCGGTTAAGTTGTCAAGGGTTGATTTCTTGTTCTGTGATAATAAGCCTTCTGTTTCGACTGACAAAGCCTTCAGGGAAGCATTTGCTACCGTTTGGCACCATTTTGGAGTGAATTGCCAAAATTCAGATTTTTGCTGAAATTGTGACCCCGGGGCTTAAGGATTTTTTCAAAAAATCTTTTTCTGCCGGTTAAGTTGTTGAGGGCTGATTTCTTGTCCTGTGATAAAAACCCTTCTGTTTCGAGTGACAAAGCTTTCAGGGGAGCATTTGCAACCGGTTGGCACCATTTTGGAGTGAATTGCCAAAAGTCAGATTTTTGCTGAAATTGTGACCCCGGGGCTTAAGGATTTTTTCAAAAAATCTTTTTCTGCCGGTTAAGTTTTCAAGGGTTGATTTCTTGTTCTGTGATACTAAGCCTTCTGTTTCGACTGACAAAGCTTTCAGGGGAGCATTTGCAACCGGTTGGCACCATTTTGGAGTGAATTGCCAAAAGTCAGATTTTTGCTGAAATTGTGACCCCGGGGCTTACGGATTTTTTCAAAAAATCTTTTTCCGCCGGTTAAGTTGTTGAGGGCTGATTTCTTGTCCTGTGATAAAAAGCCTTCTGTTTCGACTGCCAAACTTTTCAGGGGAGCATTTGCAAGTGATTGGCACCATTTTTGAGTAAATTGCCAAAAGTCAGATTTTTGCTGAAATTGTGACCCCGGGGCTTACGGATTTTTTCAAAAAATCTTTTTCCGCCGGTTAAGTTGTTGAGGGCTGATTTCTTGTCCTGTGATAAAAAGCCTTCTGTTTCGACCGCCAAATCTTTCAGGGGATCATTTGCAACCGGTTGGCACCACTTTTGAGTGAATTGGCAAAAGTCAGATTTTTGCTGAAATTGTGACCCCGGGGCTTAAGGATTTTTTAAAAAAATCTTTTTCTGCCGGTTAAGTTGTTGAGGGCTGATTTCTTTTTCTGTGATAATAAGCTTTCTGTTTCGACTGACAAAGCTTTCAGGGGAGCATTTGCAACCGGTTGGCACCATTTTGGAGTGAATTGCCAAAGGTCAGATTTTTGCTAAAATTGTGACCCCGGGGGTTAGGGATTTTTTGAAAAAATCTTTTTCTGCCGGTGAAGTTGTTGAGGGCTGATTTCTTCTTCTGTGATAATAAGCCTTCTGTTTCGACTGACAAAGCTTTCAGGGAAGCATTTGCAACCGGTTGGCAACATTTTTGAGTGAATTGCCAAAAGATAGATTTTTGCTGAAATTGTGACCCCGGGGCTTAGGGATTTTTTCAAAAAATCTTTTTCTGCCGGTTAAGTTGTCAAGGGTTGATTTCTTGTTCTGTGATAATAAGCCTTCTGTTTCGACTGACAAAGCTTTCAGGGGAGCATTTGCAACCGGTTGGCACCATTTTTGAGTGAATTGCCAAAAGTCATATTTTTGCTGAAATTGTGACCCCGGGGCTTAAGGATTTTTTCAAAAAAAAAATTTCTGCCGGTTAAGTTGTCAAGGGTTGATTTCTTGTTCTGTGATAATAAGCCTTCTGTTTCGACTGACAAAGCCTTCAGGGAAGCATTTGCAAGTGATTTGCACCATTTTTGAGTGAATTGCCAAAAGTCATATTTTTGCTGAAATTGTGACCCCGGGCCTTAGGGAATATTTCAAAAAATCTTTTTCTACCGGTTAAGTTGTCAAGGGCTGATTTCTTTTTCTGTGATAATAAGCTTTTTGTTTCGACTGACAAAGCTTTCAGGGGAGCATTTGCAACCGGTTGGCACCATTTTGGAGTGAATTGCCAAAAGTCAGATTTTTGCTATAATTGTGACCCCGGGGCTTAAGGATTTTTTCAAAAAATCTTTTTCTGCCGGTTAAGTTGTCGAGGGCTGATTTCTTCTTCTGTGATAATAAGCCTTCTGTTTCGACTGCCAAAGCTTTCAGGGAAGCATTTGCAACCGATTGGCACCATTTTTGAGTGAATTGCCAAAAGTCAGATTTTTGCTGAAATTGTGACCCCGGGGCTTAGGGATTTTTTCAAAAAATCTTTTTCTGCCGGTTAAGTTGTTGAGGGTTGATTTCTTGTTCTGTGATAATAAGCCTTCTGTTTCGACTGACAAAGCCTTCAGGGAAGCATTTGCAACCATTTGGCACCATTTTTGAGTGAATTGCCAAAAGTCAGATTTTTGCTAAAATTGTGACCCCGGGGGTTAAGGATTTTTTGAAAAAATCTTTTTCTGCCGGTTAAGTTGTTGAGGGCTGATTTCTTCTTCTGTGATAATAAGCCTTCTTTTTCGACTGCCAAAGCTTTCAGGGAAGCATTTGCAAGTGATTTGCACCATTTTTGAGTCAATTGCCAAAAGTCAGATTTTTGCTGAAATTGTGAACCCGGGGCTTAGGGATTTTTTCAAAAAATCTTTTTCCGCCGGTTAAGTTGTTAAGGGCCGATTTCTTGTCCTGTGATAAAAAGCCTTCTGTTTCGACCGCCAAATCTTTCAGGGGATCAATTGCAACCGGTTGGCACCACTTTTGAGTGAATTGCCAGAAGTCAGATTTTTGCTGAAATTGTGACCCCGGGCCTTAGGGAATATTTCAAAAAATCTTTTTCTGCCGGTTAAGTTGTCAAGGGCTGATTTCTTTTTCTGTGATAATAAGCTTTCTGTTTCGACTGACAAAGCTTTCAGGGGAGCATTTGCAACCGGTTGGCACCATTTTGGAGTGAATTGCCAAAAGTCAGATTTTTGCTATAATTGTGACCCCGGGGCTTAAAGATTTTTTCAAAAAATCTTTTTCTGCCGGTTAAGTTGTCGAGGGCTGATTTCTTCTTCTGTGATAATAAGCCTTCTGTTTCGAATGCCAAAGCCTTCAGGGAAGCATTTGAAAACGGTTGGTACCATTTTGGAGTGAATTGCCAAAAGTCAGATTTTTGCTGAAATTGTGACCCCGGGGCTTAGGGATTTTTTCAAAAAATCTTTTTCTGCCGGTTAAGTTGTTGAGGGCTGATTTCTTCTTCTGTGATAATAAGCCTTCTGTTTCGACTGCCAAAGCTTTCAGGGAAGCATTTGCAAGTGATTTGCACCATTTTTGAGTGAATTGCCAAAAGTCAGATTTTTGCTGAAATTGTGACCCCGGGGCTTAGGGATTTTTTCAAAAAATCTTTTTCTGCCGGTTAAGTTGTTGAGGGCTGATTTCTTGTCCTGTGATAAAAAGCCTTCTGTTTCGACTGACAAAGCTTTCAGGGGAGCATTTGCAACCAGTTGGCACCATTTTGGAGTGAATTGCCAAAAGTCAGATTTTTGCTATAATTGTGACCCCGGGGCTTAAGGATTTTTTCAAAAAATCTTTTTCTGCCGGTTAAGTTGTCGAGGGCTGATTTCTTCTTCTGTGATAATAAGCCTTCTGTTTCGACTGCCAAAGCTTTCAGGGAAGCATTTGCAACCGATTGGCACCATTTTTGAGTGAATTGCCAAAAGTCAGATTTTTGCTGAAATTGTGACCCCGGGGCTTAGGGATTTTTTCAAAAAATCTTTTTCTGCCGGTTAAGTTGTTGAGGGTTGATTTCTTGTTCTGTGATAATAAGCCTTCTGTTTCGACTGACAAAGCCTTCAGGGAAGCATTTGCAACCATTTGGCACCATTTTTGAGTGAATTGCCAAAAGTCAGATTTTTGCTAAAATTGTGACCCCGGGGGTTAAGGATTTTTTGAAAAAATCTTTTTCTGCCGGTTAAGTTGTTGAGGGCTGATTTCTTCTTCTGTGATAATAAGCCTTCTGTTTCGACTGCCAAAGCTTTCAGGGAAGCATTTGCAAGTGATTGGCACCATTTTTGAGTGAATTGCCAAAAGTCAGATTTTTGCTGAAATTGTGACCCCGGGGCTTAGGGATTTTTTCAAAAAATCTTTTTCTGCCGGTTAAGTTGTTGAGGGCTGATTTCTTCTTCTGTGATAATAAGCCTTCTGTTTCGACTGCCAAAGCTTTCAGGGAAGCATTTGCAAGTGATTTGCACCATTTTTGAGTCAATTGCCAAAAGTCAGATTTTTGCTGAAATTGTGAACCCGGGGCTTAGGGATTTTTTCAAAAAATCTTTTTCCGCCGGTTACGTTGTTAAGGGCCGATTTCTTGTCCTGTGATAAAAAGCCTTCTGTTTCGACCGCCAAATCTTTCAGGGGATCATTTGCAACCGGTTGGCACCACTTTTGAGTGAATTGGCAAAAGTCAGATTTTTGCTGAAATTGTGACCCCGGGCCTTAGGGAATATTTCAAAAAATCTTTTTCTGCCGGTTAAGTTGTCAAGGGCTGATTTCTTTTTCTGTGATAATAAGCTTTTTGTTTCGACTGACAAAGCTTTCAGGGGAGCATTTGCAACCGGTTGGCACCATTTTGGAGTGAATTGCCAAAAGTCAGATTTTTGCTATAATTGTGACCCCGGGGCTTAAGGATTTTTTCAAAAAATCTTTTTCTGCCGGTTAAGTTGTTGAGGGCTGATTTCTTCTTCTGTGATAATAAGCCTTCTGTTTCGACTGCCAAAGCTTTCAGGGAAGCATTTGCAAGTGATTTGCACCATTTTTGAGTCAATTGCCAAAAGTCAGATTTTTGCTGAAATTGTGAACCCGGGGCTTAGGGATTTTTTCAAAAAATCTTTTTCCGCCGGTTAAGTTGTTAAGGGCCGATTTCTTGTCCTGTGATAAAAAGCCTTCTGTTTCGACCGCCAAATCTTTCAGGGGATCATTTGCAACCGGTTGGCACCACTTTTGAGTGAATTGGCAAAAGTCAGATTTTTGCTGAAATTGTGACCCCAGGCCTTAGGGAATATTTCAAAAAATCTTTTTCTGCCGGTTAAGTTGTCAAGGGCTGATTTCTTTTTCTGTGATAATAAGCTTTTTGTTTCGACTGACAAAGCTTTCAGGGGAGCATTTGCAACCGGTTGGCACCATTTTGGAGTGAATTGCCAAAAGTCAGATTTTTGCTATAATTGTGACCCCGGGGCTTAAGGATTTTTTCAAAAAATCTTTTTCTGCCGGTTAAGTTGTCGAGGGCTGATTTCTTCTTCTGTGATAATAAGCCTTCTGTTTCAAATGCCAAAGCCTTCAAGGAAGCATTTGAAAACGGTCGGTACCATTTTGGAGTGAATTGCCAAAAGTCAGATTTTTGCTGAAATTGTGACCCCGGGGCTTAAGGATTTTTTCAAAAAATCTTTTTCCGCCGGTTAAGTTGTAGAGGGCTGATTTCTTGTCCTGTGATAAAAAGCCTTCTGTTTAGACCGCCAAATCTTTCAGGGGATCATTTGCAACCGGTTGGCACCACTTTTGAGTGAATTGCCAAAAGTCAGATTTTTGCTGAAATTGTGACCCCGGGGCTTAGGGATTTTTTCAAAAAATCTTTTTCTGCCGGTTAAGTTGTTGAGGGCTGATTTCTTGTCCTGTGATAAAAAGCCTTCTGTTTCGACTGACAAAGCTTTCAGGGGAGCATTTGCAACCGGTTGGCACCATTTTGGAGTGAATTGCCAAAAGTCAGATTTTTGCTGAAATTGTGACCCCGGGGCTTAAGGATTTTTTAAAAAAACTCTTTTTCTGCCGGTTAAGTTGTCAAGGGTTGATTTCTTGTTCTGTGATAATAAGCCTTCTGTTTCGACTGACAAAGCTTTCAGGGGAGCATTTTCAACCGGTTGGCACCATTTTTGAGTGAATTGCCAAAAGTCAGATTTTTGCTGAAATTGTGACCCCGGGGCTTAAGGATTTTTTCAAAAAATCTTTTTCTGCCGGTTAAGTTGTTGAGGGCTGATTTCTTCTTCTGTGATAATAAGCCTTCTGTTTCGACTGCCAAAGCTTTCAGGGAAGCATTTGCAAGTGATTTGCACCATTTTTGAGTCAATTGCCAAAAGTCAGATTTTTGCTGAAATTGTGAACCCGGGGCTTAGGGATTTTTTCAAAAAATCTTTTTCCGCCGGTTAAGTTGTTAAGGGTCGATTTCTTGTCCTGTGATAAAAAGCCTTCTGTTTCGACCGCCAAATCTTTCAGGGGATCATTTGCAACCGGTTGGCACCACTTTTGAGTGAATTGGCAAAAGTCAGATTTTTGCTGAAATTGTGACCCCGGGCCTTAGGGAATATTTCAAAAAATCTTTTTCTGCCGGTTAAGTTGTCAAGGGCTGATTTCTTTTTCTGTGATAATAAGCTTTTTGTTTCGACTGACAAAGCTTTCAGGGGAGCATTTGCAACCGGTTGGCACCATTTTGGAGTGAATTGCCAAAAGTCAGATTTTTGCTATAATTGTGACCCCGGGGCTTAAGGATTTTTTCAAAAAATCTTTTTCTGCCGGTTAAGTTGTCGAGGGCTGATTTCTTCTTCTGTGATAATAAGCCTTCTGTTTCAAATGCCAAAGCCTTCAAGGAAGCATTTGAAAACGGTCGGTACCATTTTGGAGTGAATTGCCAAAAGTCAGATTTTTGCTGAAATTGTGACCCCGGGGCTTAAGGATTTTTTCAAAAAATCTTTTTCCGCCGGTTAAGTTGTAGAGGGCTGATTTCTTGTCCTGTGATAAAAAGCCTTCTGTTTAGACCGCCAAATCTTTCAGGGGATCATTTGCAACCGGTTGGCACCACTTTTGAGTGAATTGCCAAAAGTCAGATTTTTGCTGAAATTGTGACCCCGGGGCTTAGGGATTTTTTCAAAAAATCTTTTTCTGCCGGTTAAGTTGTTGAGGGCTGATTTCTTGTCCTGTGATAAAAAGCCTTCTGTTTCGACTGACAAAGCTTTCAGGGGAGCATTTGCAACCGGTTGGCACCATTTTGGAGTGAATTGCCAAAAGTCAGATTTTTGCTGAAATTGTGACCCCGGGGCTTAAGGATTTTTTAAAAAACTCTTTTTCTGCCGGTTAAGTTGTCAAGGGTTGATTTCTTGTTCTGTGATAATAAGCCTTCTGTTTCGACTGACAAAGCTTTCAGGGGAGCATTTTCAACCGGTTGGCACCATTTTTGAGTGAATTGCCAAAAGTCAGATTTTTGCTGAAATTGTGACCCCGGGGCTTAAGGATTTTTTCAAAAAATCTTTTTCTGCCGGTTAAGTTGTTGAGGGCTGATTTCTTGTTCTGTGATAATAAGCCTTCTGTTTCGACTGACAAAGCCTTCAGGGAAGCATTTGCAAGTGATTTGCAACATTTTTGAGTGAATTGCCAAAAGTCATATTTTTGCTGAAATTGTGACCCCGGGCCTTAGGGAATATTTCAAAAAATCTTTTTCTGCCGGTTAAGTTGTCAAGGGCTGATTTCTTTTTCTGTGATAATAAGCTTTTTGTTTCGACTGACAAAGCTTTCAGGGGAGCATTTGCAACCGGTTGGCACCATTTTGGAGTGAATTGCCAAAAGTCAGATTTTTGCTATAATTGTGACCCCGGGGCTTAGGGATTTTTTCAAAAAATCTTTTTCTGCCGGTTAAGTTGTTGAGGGTTGACTTCTTGTCCTGTGATAAAAAGCCTTCTGTTTCGACTGACAAAGCCTTCAGGGAAGCATTTGCAACCATTTGGCACCATTTTTGAGTGAATTGCCAAAAGTCAGATTTTTGCTAAAATTGTGACCCCGGGGCTTAAGGATTTTTTGAAAAAATCTTTTTCTGCCGGTTAAGTTGTTGAGGGCTGATTTCTTCTTCTGTCATAATAAGCCTTCTGTTTCAACTGCCAAAGCTTTCAGGGAAGCATTTGCAAGTGATTGGCACCATTTTGGAGTGAATTGCCAAAAGTCAGATTTTTGCTGAAATTGTGACCCCGGGGCTTAGGGATTTTTTCAAAAAATCTTTTTCTGCCGGTTAAGTTGTCAAGGGTTGATTTCTTGTTCTGTGATAATAAGCCTTCTGTTTCGACTGCCAAAGCTTTCAGGGGAGCATTTGCAACCGGTTGGCACCATTTTGGAGTGAATTGCCAAAAGTCAGATTTTTGCTGAAATTGTGACCCCGGGGCTTAAGGATTTTTTCAAAAAATCTTTTTCTGCCGGTTAAGTTGTTGAGGGTTGATTTCTTGTTCTATGATAATAAGTCTTCTGTTTCGACTGACAAAGCTTTCAGGGGAGCATTTGCAACCGGTTGGCACCATTTTTGAGTGAATTGCCAAAAGTCAGATTTTTGCTGAAATTGTGACCCCGGGGCTTAAGGATTTTTTCAAAAAATCTTTTTCTGCCGGTTAAGTTGTTGAGGGCTGATTTCTTCTTCTGTGATAAAAACCCTTCTGTTTCGACTGACAAAGCTTTCAGGGGAGCATTTGCAACCGGTTGGCACCATTTTGGAGTGAATTGCCAAAAGTCAGATTTTTGCTGAAATTGTGACCCCGGGGCTTAAGGATTTTTTCAAAAAATCTTTTTCTGCCGGTTAAGTTGTTGAGGGCTGGTTTCTTGTCCTGTGATAAAAAGCCTTCTGTTTCGACTGACAAAGCTTTCAGGGGAGCATTTGCAACCGGTTGGCACCATTTTGGAGTGAATTGCCAAAAGTCAGATTTTTGCTGAAATTGTGACCCCGGGGGTTAAGGATTTTTTGAAAAAAAAAAATTCTGCTGGTTAAGTTGTTGAGGGCTGATTTCTGCTTCTGTGATAATAAGCCTTCTGTTTCGACTGCCAAAACTTTCAGGGAAGCATTTGCAAGTGATTTGCACCATTTTTGAGTGAATTACCAAAAGTCAGATTTTTGCTGAAATTGTGACCCTGGGGCTTAAGGATTTTTTCAAAAAATCTTTTTCTGCCGGTTAAGATGTTGAGGGCTGATTTCTTGTCCTGTGATAAAAAGCCTTCTGTTTCGACTGACAAAGTTTTCAGGGGAGCATTTGCAACCGGTTGGCACCATTTTGGAGTGAATTGCCAAAAGTCAGATTTTTGCTGAAATTGTGACCCCGGGGCTTAAGGATTTTTTCAAAAAAAAAATTTCTGCCGGTTAAGTTGTTGAGGGCTGATTTCTGCTTCTGTGATAATAAGCCTTCTGTTTCGACTGACAAAGTTTTCAGGGGAGCATTTGCAACCGGTTGGCACCATTTTGGAGTGAATTGCCAAAAGTCAGATTTTTGCTGAAATTGTGACCCCGGGGCTTAAGGATTTTTTCAAAAAATCTTTTTCTGCCGGTTAAGTTGTTGAGGGCTGATTTCTTGTCCTGTGATAAAAAGCCTTCTGTTTCGACTGACAAAGCTTTCAGGGGAGCATTTGCAACCGGATGGCACCATTTTGGAGTGAATTGCCAAAAGTCAGATTTTTGCTGAAATTGTGACCCCGGGGGTTAAGGATTTTTTCAAAAAATCTTTTTCTGCCGGTTAAGTTGTTGAGGGCTGATTTCTTGTCCTGTGATAAAAAGCCTTCTGTTTCGACTGACAAAGCTTTCAGGGGAGCATTTGCAACCGGTTGGCACCATTTTGGAGTGAATTGCCAAAAGTCAGATTTTTACTGAAATTGTGACCCCGGGGCTTAGGGATTTTTTCAAAAAATCTTTTTCTACCGGTCAAGTTGCAGGGGGCTTAATTCTTTCCCTGTGATAAAAAGCCTTCTGTTTCGACTGCCAAAGCTTTCAGGGAAGCATTTGCGAGTGATTGGCACCATTTTTGAGTGAATTGCCAAAAGTCAGATTTTTGCTGAAATTGTGACCCCGGGGCTTAAGGATTTTTTCAAAAAATCTTTTTCTGCCGGTTAAGTTGTCAAGGGCTGATTTCTTGTCCTGTGATAATAAGCCTTCTGTTTCGACCTCCAAAGCTTTCAGGGGAGCATTTGCAACCGGTTGGCACCATTTTGGAGTGAATTGCCAAAAGTCAGATTTTTGCTGAAATTGTGACCCCGGGGCTTAAGGATTTTTTCAAAAAATCTTTTTCTGCCGGTTAAGTTGTCAAGGGCTGATTTCTTGTCCTGTGATAATAAGCCTTCTGTTTCGACCTCCAAAGCTTTCAGGGGAGCATTTGCAACCGGTTGGCACCACTTTTGAGTGAATTGCCAAAAGTCAGATTTTTGCTGAAATTGTGACCCCGGGGCTTAAGGATTTTTTCAAAAAATCTTTTTCTGCCGGTTAGGTTGTTGAGGGCTGATTTCTTCTTCTGTGATAATAAGCCTTCTGTTTCGACTGCCAAAGCTTTCAGGGAAGCATTTGCAAGTGATTGGCACCATTTTTGAGTGAATTGCCAAAAGTCAGATTTTTGCTGAAATTGTGACCCCGGGGCTTAGGGATTTTTTCAAAAAATCTTTTTCTGCCGGTTAAGTTGTCAAGGGTTGATTTCTTGTTCTGTGATAATAAGCGTTCTGTTTCGACTGACAAAGCTTTCAGGGGAGCATTTGCAACCGGTTGGCACCATTTTGGAGTGAATTGCCAAAAGTCAGATTTTTGCTGAAATTGTGACCCCGGGGCTTAAGGATTTTTTCAAATGAATCTTTTTCCACCGGTCAAGTTGCAGGGGGCTGATTTCTTTCCCTGTGATAAAAAGCCTTCTGTTTCGACTGCCAATCTTTTCAGGGGAGCATTTGCAAGTGATTGGCACCATTTTTGAGTGAATTGCCAAAAGTCAGATTTTTGCTGAAATTGTGACCCCGGGGCTTACGGATTTTTTCAAAAAATCTTTTTCCGCCGGTTAGGTTGTTGAGGGCTGATTTCTTGTCCTGTGATAAAAAGCCTTCTGTTTCGACTGACAAAGCTTTCAGGGGAGCATTTGCAACCGGTTGGCACCATTTTGGAGTGAATTGCCAAAAGTCAGATTTTTGCTGAAATTGTGACCCCGGGGCTTAAGGATTTTTTCAAAAAATCTTTTTCTGCCGGTTAAGTTGTCAAGGGCTGATTTCTTGTCCTGTGTTAATAAGCCTTCTGTTTCGACCTCCAAAGCTTTCAGGGGAGCATTTGCAACCGGTTGGCACCACTTTTGAGTGAATTGCCAAAAGTCAGATTTTTGCTGAAATTGTGACCCCGGGGCTTAAGGATTTTTTCAAAAAATCTTTTTCTGCCGGTTAGGTTGTTGAGGGCTGATTTCTTCTTCTGTGATAATAAGCCTTCTGTTTCGACTGCCAAAGCTTTCAGGGAAGCATTTGCAAGTGATTGGCACCATTTTTGAGTGAATTGCCAAAAGTCAGATTTTTGCTGAAATTATGACCCCGGGGCTTAGGGATTTTTTCAAAAAATCTTTTTCTGCTGGTTAAGTTGTTGAGGGCTGATTTCTTGTCCTGTGATAAAAAGCCTTCTGTTTCGACTGACAAATCTTTCAGGGGAGCATTTGCAACCGGTTGGCACCATTTTGGAGTTAATTGCCAAAAGTCAGATTTTTGCTGAAATTGTGACCCCGGGGCTTAAGGATTTTTTCAAAAAATCTTTTTCTGCCGGTTAAGTTGTTGAGGGCTGATTTCTTCTTCTGTGATAATAAGCCTTCTGTTTCGACTGCCAAAGCTTTCAGGGAAGCATTTGCAAGTGATTGGCACCATTTTTGAATGAATTGCCAAAAGTCAGATTTTTGCTGAAATTGTGACCCCGGGGCTTAGGGATTTTTTCAAAAAATCTTTTTCTGCCGGTTAAGATGTCAAGGGTTGATTTCTTGTTCTGTGATAATAAGCCTTCTGTTTCGACTGACAAAGCTTTCAGGGGAGCATTTGGAACCGGTTGGCACCATTTTGGAGTGAATTGCCAAAAGTCATATTTTTGCTGAAATTGTGACCCCGGGGCTTAAGGATTTTTTCAAAAAATCTTTTTCTGCCGGTTAAGTTGTTGAGGCCTGATTTCTTGTCCTGTGATAAAAAGCCTTCTGTTTCGACCGCCAAATCTTTCAGGGGATCATTTGCAACCGGTTGGCACCACTTTTGAGTGAATTGCCAAAAGTCAGATTTTTGCTGAAATTGTGACCCCGGGGCTTAAGAATTTTTTCAAATAAATCTTTTTCCACCAGTCAAGTTGCAGGGGGCTGATTTCTTTCCCTGTGATAAAAAGCCTTCTGTTTCGACTGCCAAACTTTTCAGGGGAGCATTTGCCACCGGATGGCACCACTTTTGAGTGAATTGCCAAAAGTCAGATTTTTGCTGAAATTGTGACCCCGGGGCTTAAGGATTTTTTCAAAAAATCCTTTTCTGCCCGTTAAATTGTTGAGGGCTGATTTCTTGTCCTGTGATAAAAAACCCTCTGTTTCGACCGCCAAATCTTTCAGGGAAGCGTTTGCAACCGGTTGGCACCACTTTTGAGTGAATTGCCAAACGTCAGATTTTTGCTGAAATTGTGACCCCGGGGCTTAGGGATTTTTTCAAAAAATCTTTTTCTGCCGGTTAAGTTGTCAAGGGTTGATTTCTTGTTCTGTGATAATAAGCCTTCTGTTTCGACTGCCAAAGCTTTCAGGGAAGCATTTGCAAGTGATTGGCACCATTTTTGAGTGAATAGCCAAAAGTTGGATTTTTGCTGAAATTGTGACCCCCGGGGCTTAGGGATTTTTTCAAAAAATCTTTTTCTGCCGGTTAAGATGTCAAGGGTTGATTTCTTGTTCTGTGATAATAAGCCTTCTGTTTCGACTGACAAAGCTTTCAGGGAAGCATTTGCAACCGGTTGGCACCATTTTGGAGTGAATTGCCAAAAGTCAGATTTTTGCTGAAATTGTGACCCCGGGGCTTAAGGATTTTTTCAAAAAATCTTTTTCTGCCTGTTAAGTTGTTGAGGGCTGATTTCTTGTCTTGTGATAAAAAGCCTTCTGTTTCGACTGACAAAGCTTTCAGGGGAGCATTTGCAACCGGTTGGCACCATTTTTGAGTGAATTGCCAAAAATCAGATTTTTGCTGAAATTGTGACCCCCGGGGCTTAGGGATTTTTTCAAAAAATCTTTTTCTGCCGGTTAAGATGTCAAGGGCTGATTTCTTGTTCTGTGATAATAAGCCATCTGTTTCGACTGACAAAGCTATCAGGGAAGCATTTGCAACCGGTTGGCACCATTTTGGAGTGAATTGCCAAAAATCAGATTTCTGCTGAAATTGTGACCCCGGGGCTTAAGGATTTTTTCAAAAAATCTTTTTCTGCCGGTTAAGTTGTTGAGGGCTGATTTCTTGTCTTGTGATAAAAAGCCTTCTGTTTCGACTGACAAAGCTTTCAGGGGAGCATTTGCAACCGGTTGGCACCATTTTTGAGTGAATTGCCAAAAATCAGATTTTTGCTGAAATTGTGACCCCGGGGCTTAAGGATTTTTTAAAAAAATCTTTTTCTGCCGGTTAAGTTGTTGAGGGCTGATTTCTTCCTCTGTGATAATAAGCCTTCTGTTTCGACTGCCAAAGCTTTCAGGGAAGCATTTGCAACCGGTTGGCACCATTTTTGAGTGAATTGCCAAAAGTCAGATTTTTGCTGAAATTGTGACCCCGGGGCTTAAGGATTTTTTCAAAAAATCTTTTTCTGCCGGTTAAGTTGTCAAGGGTTGATTTCTTGTGCTGTGATAAAAAGCCTTCTGTTTCGACTGACAAAGCTTTCAGGGGAGCATTTGCAAGCGGTTGGCACCATTTTGGAGTGAATTGCCAAAAGTCAGATTTTTGCTGAAATTGTGACCCCGGGGCTTAAGGATTTTTTCAAAAAATCTTTTTCTGCCTGTTAAGTTGTTGAGGGCTGATTTCTTGTCTTGTGATAAAAAGCCTTCTGTTTCGACTGACAAAGCTTTCAGGGGAGCATTTGCAACCGGTTGGCACCATTTTTGAGTGAATTGCCAAAAATCAGATTTTTGCTGAAATTGTGACCCCCGGGGCTTAGGGATTTTTTCAAAAAATCTTTTTCTGCCGGTTAAGATGTCAAGGGCTGATTTCTTGTTCTGTGATAATAAGCCATCTGTTTCGACTGACAAAGCTATCAGGGAAGCATTTGCAACCGGTTGGCACCATTTTGGAGTGAATTGCCAAAAGTCAGATTTTTGCTGAAATTGTGACCCCGGGGCTTAAGGATTTTTTCAAAAAATCTTTTTCTGCCGGTTAAGTTGTTGAGGGCTGATTTCTTGTCTTGTGATAAAAAGCCTTCTGTTTCGACTGACAAAGCTTTCAGGGGAGCATTTGCAACCGGTTGGCACCATTTTTGAGTGAATTGCCAAAAATCAGATTTTTGCTGAAATTGTGACCCCGGGGCTTAAGGATTTTTTAAAAAAATCTTTTTCTGCCGGTTAAGTTGTTGAGGGCTGATTTCTTCCTCTGTGATAATAAGCCTTCTGTTTCGACTGCCAAAGCTTTCAGGGAAGCATTTGCAACCGGTTGGCACCATTTTTGAGTGAATTGCCAAAAGTCAGATTTTTGCTGAAATTGTGACCCCGGGGCTTAAGGATTTTTTCAAAAAATCTTTTTCTGCCGGTTAAGTTGTCAAGGGTTGATTTCTTGTGCTGTGATAAAAAGCCTTCTGTTTCGACTGACAAAGCTTTCAGGGGAGCATTTGCAAGCGGTTGGCACCATTTTGGAGTGAATTGCCAAAAGTCAGATTTTTGCTGAAATTGTGACCCCCGGGGCTTAGGGATTTTTTCAAAAAATCTTTTTCTGCCGGTTAAGATGTCAAGGGCTGATTTCTTGTTCTGTGATAATAAGCCTTCTGTTTCGACTGACAAAGCTTTCAGGGAAGCATTTGCAACCGGTTGGCACCATTTTGGGGTGAATTGCCAAAAGTCAGATTTTTGCTGAAATTGTGACCCCGGGGCTTAAGGATTTTTTCAAAAAATCTTTTTCTGCCGGTTAAGTTGTTGAGGGCTGATTTCTTGTCTTGTGATAAAAAGCCTTCTGTTTCGACTGACAAAGCTTTCAGGGGAGCATTTGCAACCGGTTGGCACCATTTTTGAGTGAATTGCCAAAAATCAGATTTTTGCTGAAATTGTGACCCCGGGGCTTAAGGATTTTTTAAAAAAATCTTTTTCTGCCGGTTAAGTTGTTGAGGGCTGATTTTTCCTCTGTGATAATAAGCCTTCTGTTTCGACTGCCAAAGCTTTCAGGGAAGCATTTGCAACCGGTTGGCACCATTTTTGAGTGAATTGCCAAAAGTCAGATTTTTGCTGAAATTGTGACCCCGGGGCTTAAGGATTTTTTCAAAAAATCTTTTTCTGCCGGTTAAGTTGTCAAGGGTTGATTTCTTGTGCTGTGATAAAAAGCCTTCTGTTTCGACTGACAAAGCTTTCAGGGGAGCATTTGCAAGCGGTTGGCACCATTTTGGAGTGAATTGCCAAAAGTCAGATTTTTGCTGAAATTGTGACCCCGGGGCTTAAGGATTTTTTCAAATAAATCTTTTTCCACCGGTCAAGTTGCAGGGGGCTGATTTCTTTCCCTGTGATAAAAAGCCTTCTGTTTCGACTGCCAAACTTTTCAGGGGAGCATTTGCAAGTGATTGGCACCATTTTTGAGTGAATTGCCAAAAGTCAGATTTTTGCTGAAATTGTGACCCCGGGGCTTAAGGATTTTTTCAAAAAATCTTTTTCTGCCGGTTAAGTTGTTGAGGGCTGATTTCTTCTTCTGTGATAAGAAGCCTTCTGTTTCGACTGCCAAAGCTTTCAGGGAAGCATTTGCAAGTGATTGGCACCATTTTTGAGTGAATTGCCAAAAGACAGATTTTTGCTGAAATTGTGACCCCGGGGCTTAGGGATTTTTTCAAAAAATCTTTTTCTGCCGGTTAAGTTGTCAAGGGTTGATTTCTTGTCCTGTGATAAAAAGCCTTCTGTTTCGACCGCCAAATCTTTCAGGGGATCATTTGCAACCGGTTGGCACCACTTTTGAGTGAATTGCCAAAAGTCAGATTTTTGCTGAAATTATGACCCCGGGGCTTAAGGATTTTTTCAAATAAATCTTTTTCCACCAGTCAAGTTGCAGGGGGCTGATTTCTTTCTCTGTGATAAAAAGCCTTCTGTTTCGACTGCCAAACTTTTCAGGGGAGCATTTGCCACCGGTTGGCACCACTTTTGAGTGAATTGCCAAAAGTCAGATTTTTGCTGAAATTGTGACCCCGGGGCTTAAGGATTTTTTCAAAAAATCCTTTTCTGCCCGTTAAATTGTTGAGGGCTGATTTCTTGTCCTGTGATAAAAAACCCTCTGTTTCGACCGCCAAATCTTTCAGGGAAGCGTTTGCAGCCGTTTGGCACCATTTTGGAGTGAATTGCCAAAAGTCAGATTTTTGCTGAAATTGTGACCACGGGGCTTAAGGATTTTTTCAAAAAATCTTTTTCCGCCGGTTAAGTTCTTGAGGGCTGATTTCTTGTCCTGTGATAAAAAGCCTTCTGTTTCGACTGCCAAACTTTTCAGGGGAGCATTTGCAACCGGTTGGCACCATTTTGGAGTGAATTGCCAAAAGTCAGATTTTTGCTGAAATTGTGACCCCGGGCCTTAGGGATTTTTTCAAAAAATCTTTTTCCGCCGGTTAAGTTGTTGAGGGCTGATTTCTTGTCCTGTGATAAAAAGCCTTCTGTTTCGACCGCCAAATCTTTCAGGGGATCATTTGCAACCGGTTGAGACCACTTTTGAGTGAATTGCCAAAAGTCAGATTTTTGCTGAAATTGTGACCCCGGGGCTTAAGGATTTTTTCAAAAAATCCTTTTCTGCCGGTTAAATTGTTGAGGGTTGATTTCTTCTTCTGTGATAATAAGCCTTCTGTTTCGACTGACAAAGCCTTCAGGGAAGCATTTGCAACCGTTTCGCACCATTTTGGAGTGAATTGCCAAAAGTCAGATTTTTGCTGCAATTGTGACCCCGGGGCTTAGGGATTTTTTCAAAAAATCTTTTTCTGCCGGTTAAGTTGTCGAGGGTTGATTTCTTGTTCTGTGATAATAAGCCTTCTGTCTCGACTGACAAAGCCTTCACGGAAGCATTTGCAAGTGATTGGCACCATTTTGGAGTGAATTGCCAAAAGTCAGATTTTTGCTGAAATTGTGACCCCGGGGCTTACGAATTTTTTCAAAAAATCTTTTTCCGCCGGTTAAGTTGTTGAGGGCTGATTTCTTGTCCTGTGATAAAAAGCCTTCTGTTTCGACCGCCAAATCTTTCAGGGGATCATTTGCAATCGGTTGGCACCACTTTTGAGTGAATTGCCAAAAGTCAGATTTTTGCTGAAATTGTGACCCCGGGGCTTAAGGATTTTTTAAAAAAATCTTTTTCTGCCGGTTAAGTTGTTGAGGGCTGATTTCTTGTCCTGTGATAAAAAGCCTTCTGTTTCGACTGACAAAGCTTTCAGGGGAGCATTTGCAACCGGTTGGCACCATTTTTGAGTGAATTGCCAAAAGTCAGATTTTTGCTGAAATTGTGACCCCGGGGCTTAAGAATTTTTTAAAAAAATCTTTTTCTGCCGGTTAAGTTGTTGAGGGCTGATTTCTTGTCCTGTGATAAAAAGCCTTCTGTTTCGACTGACAAAGCTTTCAGGGGAGCAGTTGCAACCGGTTGGCACCATTTTTGAGTGAATTGCCAAAAGTCAGATTTTTGCTGAAATTGTGACCCCGGGGCTTAAGGATTTTTTAAAAAAATCTTTTTCTGCCGGTTAAGTTGTTGAGGGCTGATTTCTTCTTCTGTGATAATAAGCCTTCTGTTTCGACTGCCAAAGCTTTCAGGGAAGCATTTGCAAGTGATTGGCACCATTTTTGAGTGAATTGCCAAAAGTCAGATTTTTGCTGAAATTGTGACCCCAGGGCTTAAGTATTTTTTCAAAAAAATCTTTTTCCACCGGTCAAGTTGCAGGGGGCTGATTTCTTTCCCTGTGATAAAAAGCCTTCTGTTTCGACTGCCAAAGGTTTCACGGGAGCATTTGCAAGTGGTTGGCACCATTTTGGAGTGAATTGCCAAAAGTCAGATTTTTGCTGAAATTGTGACCCCGGGGCTTAAGGATTTTTTAAAAAAATTTTTTTCTGCCGGTTAAGTTGTTGAGGGCTGATTTCTTCTTCTGTGATAATAAGCCTTCTGTTTCGTCTGCCAAAGCTTTCAGGGAAGCATTTGCAAGTGATTGGCACCATTTTTGAGTGAATTGCCAAAAGTCAGATTTTTGCTGAAATTGTGACCCCGGGGCTTAAGGATTTTTTCAAAAAAATCTTTTTCCACCGGTCAAGTTGCAGGGGGCTGATTTCTTTCCCTGTGATAAAAAGCCTTCTGTTTCGACTGCCAAAGGTTTCAGGGGAGCATTTGCAAGTGGTTGGCACCATTTTGGAGTGAATTGCCAAAAGTCAGATTTTTGCTGCAATTGTGACCCCGGGGCTTAGGGATTTTTTCAAAAAATCTTTTTCTGCCGGTTAAGTTGTCGAGGGTTGATTTCTTGTTCTGTGATAATAAGCCTTCTGTTTCGACTGACAAAGCCTTCACGGAAGCATTTGCAAGTGATTGGCACCATTTTGGAGTGAATTGCCAAAAGTCAGATTTTTGCTGAAATTGTGACCCCGGGGCTTACGAATTTTTTCAAAAAATCTTTTTCCGCCGGTTAAGTTGTTGAGGGCTGATTTCTTGTCCTGTGATAAAAAGCCTTCTGTTTCGACCGCCAAATCTTTCAGGGGATCATTTGCAATCGGTTGGCACCACTTTTGAGTGAATTGCCAAAAGTCAGATTTTTGCTGAAATTGTGACCCCGGGGCTTAAGGATTTTTTAAAAAAATCTTTTTCTGCCGGTTAAGTTGTTGAGGGCTGATTTCTTGTCCTGTGATAAAAAGCCTTCTGTTTCGACTGACAAAGCTTTCAGGGGAGCATTTGCAACCGGTTGGCACCATTTTTGAGTGAATTGCCAAAAGTCAGATTTTTGCTGAAATTGTGACCCCGGGGCTTAAGGATTTTTTAAAAAAATCTTTTTCTGCCGGTTAAGTTGTTGAGGGCTGATTTCTTCTTCTGTGATTATAAGCCTTCTGTTTCGACTGCCAAAGCTTTCAGGGAAGCATTTGCAAGTGATTGGCACCATTTTTGAGTGAATTGCCAAAAGTCAGATTTTTGCTGAAATTGTGACCCCGGGGCTTAAGGATTTCTTCAAAAAAATCTTTTTCCACCGGTCAAGTTGCAGGGGGCTGATTTCTTTCCCTGTGATAAAAAGCCTTCTGTTTCGACTGCCAAAGGTTTCAGGGGAGCATTTGCAATTGGTTGGCACCATTTTGGAGTGAATTGCCAAAAGTCAGATTTTTGCTGAAATTGTGACCCCGGGGCTTAGGGATTTTTTGAAAAAATCTTTTTCCGCCGGTTAAGTTGTTGAGGGCTGATTTCTTCTTCTGTGATAATAAGCCTTCTGTTTCGACCGCCAAATCTTTCAGGGGATCATTTGCAACCGGTTGGCACCACTTTTGAGTGAATTGCCAAAAGTCAGATTTTTGCTGAAATTGTGACCCCGGGGCTTACGAATTTTTTCAAAAAATCTTTTTCCGCCGGTTAAGTTGTTGAGGGCTGATTTCTTGTCCTGTGATATAAAGCCTTCTGTTTCGACCGCCAAATCTTTCAAGGGATCATTTGCAATCGGTTGGCACCACTTTTGAGTGAATTGCCAAAAGTCAGATTTTTGCTGAAATTGTGACCCCGGGGCTTAAGGATTTTTTCAAAAAATCTTTTTCTGCCGGTTAAGTTGTCGAGGGCTGATTTCTTGTCCTGTGATAAAAAGCCTTCTGTTTCGACTGACAAAGCTTTCAGGGGAGCATTTGCAACCGGTTGGCAACATTTTTGAGTGAATTGCCAAAAGTCAGATTTTTGCTGAAATTGTGACCCCGGGGCTTAAGGATTTTTAAAAAAAATCTTTTTCTGCCGGTTAAGTTGTTGAGGGCTGATTTCTTCTTCTGTGATAATAAGCCTTCTGTTTCGACTGCCAAAGCTTTCAGGGAAGCATTTGCAAGTGATTGGCACCATTTTTGAGTGAATTGCCAAAAGTCAGATTTTTGCTGAAATTGTGACCCCAGGGCTTAAGGATTTTTTCAAAAAAATCTTTTTCCACCGGTCAAGTTGCAGGGGGCTGATTTCTTTCCCTGTGATAAAAAGCCTTCTGTTTCGACTGCCAAAGGTTTCAGGGGAGCATTTGCAAGTGGTTGGCACCATTTTGGAGTGAATTGCCAAAAGTCAGATTTTTGCTGCAATTGTGACCCCGGGGCTTAGGGATTTTTTCAAAAAATCTTTTTCTGCCGGTTAAGTTGTCGAGGGTTGATTTCTTGTTCTGTGATAATAAGCCTTCTGTTTCGACTGACAAAGCCTTCACGGAAGCATTTGCAAGTGATTGGCACCATTTTGGAGTGAATTGCCAAAAGTCAGATTTTTGCTGAAATTGTGACCCCGGGGCTTACGAATTTTTTCAAAAAATCTTTTTCCGCCGGTTAAGTTGTTGAGGGCTGATTTCTTGTCCTGTGATAAAAAGCCTTCTGTTTCGACCGCCAAATCTTTCAGGGGATCATTTGCAATCGGTTGGCACCACTTTTGAGTGAATTGCCAAAAGTCAGATTTTTGCTGAAATTGTGACCCCGGGGCTTAAGGATTTTTTAAAAAAATCTTTTTCTGCCGGTTAAGTTGTTGAGGGCTGATTTCTTGTCCTGTGATAAAAAGCCTTCTGTTTCGACTGACAAAGCTTTCAGGGGAGCATTTGCAACCGGTTGGCACCATTTTTGAGTGAATTGCCAAAAGTCAGATTTTTGCTGAAATTGTGACCCCGGGGCTTAAGGATTTTTTAAAAAAATCTTTTTCTGCCGGTTAAGTTGTTGAGGGCTGATTTCTTCTTCTGTGATTATAAGCCTTCTGTTTCGACTGCCAAAGCTTTCAGGGAAGCATTTGCAAGTGATTGGCACCATTTTTGAGTGAATTGCCAAAAGTCAGATTTTTGCTGAAATTGTGACCCCGGGGCTTAAGGATTTTTTCAAAAAAATCTTTTTCCACCGGTCAAGTTGCAGGGGGCTGATTTCTTTCCCTGTGATAAAAAGCCTTCTGTTTCGACTGCCAAAGGTTTCAGGGGAGCATTTGCAATTGGTTGGCACCATTTTGGAGTGAATTGCCAAAAGTCAGATTTTTGCTGAAATTGTGACCCCGGGGCTTAGGGATTTTTTGAAAAAATCTTTTTCCGCCGGTTAAGTTGTTGAGGGCTGATTTCTTCTTCTGTGATAATAAACCTTCTGTTTCGACCGCCAAATCTTTCAGGGGATCATTTGCAACCGGTTGGCACCACTTTTGAGTGAATTGCCAAAAGTCAGATTTTTGCTGAAATTGTGACCCCGGGGCTTACGAATTTTTTCAAAAAATCTTTTTCCGCCGGTTAAGTTGTTGAGGGCTGATTTCTTGTCCTGTGATAAAAAGCCTTCTGTTTCGACCGCCAAATCTTTCAAGGGATCATTTGCAATCGGTTGGCACCACTTTTGAGTGAATTGCCAAAAGTCAGATTTTTGCTGAAATTGTGACCCCGAGGCTTAAGGATTTTTTAAAAAAATCTTTTTCTGCCGGTTAAGTTGTTGAGGGCTGATTTCTTCTTCTGTGATAATAAGCCTTCTGTTTCGACTGCCAAAGCTTTCAGGGAAGCATTTGCAAGTGATTGGCACCATTTTTGAGTGAATTGCCAAAAGTCAGATTTTTGCTGAAATTGTGACCCCAGGGCTTAAGGATTTTTTCAAAAAAATCTTTTTCCACCGGTCAAGTTGCAGGGGGCTGATTTCTTTCCCTGTGATAAAAAGCCTTCTGTTTCGACTGCCAAAGGTTTCAGGGGAGCATTTGCAAGTGGTTGGCACCATTTTGGAGTGAATTGCCAAAAGTCAGATTTTTGCTGAAATTGTGACCCCGGGGCTTAGGGATTTTTTCAAAAAATCTTTTTCTGCCGGTTAAGTTGTCGAGGGTTGATTTCTTGTTCTGTGATAATAAGCCTTCTGTTTCGACTGACAAAGCCTTCACGGAAGCATTTGCAAGTGATTGGCAACATTTTGGAGTGAATTGCCAAAAGTCAGATTTTTGCTGAAATTGTGACCCCAGGGCTTAGGGATTTTTTCAAAAAATCTTTTTCCGCCGGTTAAGTTGTTGAGGGCTGATTTCTTGTCCTGTGATAAAAAGCCTTCTGTTTCGACTGCCAAAGGTTTCAGGGGAGCATTTGCAATTGGTTGGCACCATTTTGGAGTGAATTGCCAAAAGTCAGATTTTTGCTGAAATTGTGACCCCGGGGCTTAGGGATTTTTTGAAAAAATCTTTTTCCGCCGGTTAAGTTGTTGAGGGCTGATTTCTTCTTCTGTGATAATAAGCCTTCTGTTTCGACCGCCAAATCTTTCAGGGGATCATTTGCAACCGGTTGGCACCACTTTTGAGTGAATTGCCAAAAGTCAGATTTTTGCTGAAATTGTGACCCCGGGGCTTACGAATTTTTTCAAAAAATCTTTTTCCGCCGGTTAAGTTGTTGAGGGCTGATTTCTTGTCCTGTGATAAAAAGCCTTCTGTTTCGACCGCCAAATCTTTCAAGGGATCATTTGCAATCGGTTGGCACCACTTTTGAGTGAATTGCCAAAAGTCAGATTTTTGCTGAAATTGTGACCCCGGGGCTTACGAATTTTTTCAAAAAATCTTTTTCCGCCGGTTAAGTTGTCGAGGGCTGATTTCTTGTCCTGTGATAAAAAGCCTTCTGTTTCGACTGACAAAGCTTTCAGGGGAGCATTTGCAACCGGTTGGCAACA
Organism: Podarcis tiliguerta; assembly: GCF_965153285.1. Taxonomy (NCBI): domain Eukaryota; kingdom Metazoa; phylum Chordata; class Lepidosauria; order Squamata; family Lacertidae; genus Podarcis; species Podarcis tiliguerta. Next base: position 13,678,674 of record NC_139543.1, on the reverse strand, counting down.
TTTTTGAGTGAATTGCCAAAAGTCAGATTTTTGCTGAAATTGTGAGCCCGGGGCTTAAGGATTTTTTAAAAAAATCTTTTTCTGCCGGTTAAGTTGTTGAGGGCTGATTTCTTCTTCTGTGATAACAAGCCTTCTGTTTCGACTGCCAAAGCTTTCAGGGAAGCATTTGCAAGTGATTGGCACCATATTTGAGTGAATTGCCAAAAGTCAGATTTTTGCTGAAATTGTGACCCCAGGGCTTAAGGATTTTTTCAAAAAAATCTTTTTCCACCGGTCAAGTTGCAGGGGGCTGATTTCTTTCCCTGTGATAAAAAGCCTTCTGTTTCGACTGCCAAAGGTTTCAGGGGAGCATTTGCAAGTGGTTGGCACCATTTTGGAGTGAATTGCCAAAAGTCAGATTTTTGCTGCAATTGTGACCCCGGGGCTTAGGGATTTTTTCAAAAAATCTTTTTCTGCCGGTTAAGTTGTCGAGGGTTGATTTCTTGTTCTGTGATAATAAGCCTTCTGTTTCGACTGACAAAGCCTTCACGGAAGCATTTGCAAGTGATTGGCAACATTTTGGAGTGAATTGCCAAAAGTCAGATTTTTGCTGAAATTGTGACCCCAGGGCTTAGGGATTTTTTCAAAAAATCTTTTTCCGCCGGTTAAGTTGTTGAGGGCTGATTTCTTGTCCTGTGATAAAAAGCCTTCTGTTTCGACCGCCAAATCTTTCAGGGGATCATTTGCAACCGGTTGGCACCACTTTGGTGTGAATTGCCAAAAGTCAGATTTTTGCTGAAATTGTGACCCCGGGGCTTAGGGATTTTTTCAAAAAATCTTTTTCCGCCGGTTAAGTTGTTGAGGACTGATTTCTTGTCCTGTGATAAAAAGCCTTCTGTTTCGACCGCCAAATTTTTCAGGGGATCATTTGCAACCGGTTGGCACCACTTTTGAGTGAATTGCCAAAAGTCAGATTTTTGCTGAAATTGTGACCCCGGGGCTTAAGGATTTTTTCAAAAAATCCTTTTCTGCCGGTTAAATTGTTGAGGGTTGATTTCTTCTTCTGTGATAATAAGCCTTCTGTTTCGACTGACAAAGCCTTCAGGGAAGCATTTGCAACCGTTTGGCACCATTTTGGAGTGAATTGCCAAAAGTCAGATTTTTGCTGAAATTGTGACCCCGGGGCTTAAGGATTTTTTAAAAAAATCTTTTTCTGCCGGTCAAGTTGCAGGGGGCTGATTTCTTTCCCTGTGATAAAAAGCCTTCTGTTTCGACTGCCAAAGGTTTCAGGGGAGCATTTGCAAGTGGTTGGCACCATTTTGGAGTGAATTGCCAAAAGTCAGATTTTTGCTGCAATTGTGACCCCGGGGCTTAGGGATTTTTTCAAAAAATCTTTTTCTGCCGGTTAAGTTGTCGAGGGTTGATTTCTTGTTCTGTGATAATAAGCCTTCTGTTTCGACTGACAAAGCCTTCACGGAAGCATTTGCAAGTGATTGGCACCATTTTGGAGTGAATTGCCAAAAGTCAGATTTTTGCTGAAATTGTGACCCCGGGGCTTACGAATTTTTTCAAAAAATCTTTTTCCGCCGGTTAAGTTGTTGAGGGCTGATTTCTTGTCCTGTGATAAAAAGCCTTCTGTTTCGACCGCCAAATCTTTCAGGGGATCATTTGCAATCGGTTGGCACCACTTTTGAGTGAATTGCCAAAAGTCAGATTTTTGCTGAAATTGTGACCCCGGGGCTTAAGGATTTTTTAAAAAAATCTTTTTCTGCCGGTTAAGTTGTTGAGGGCTGATTTCTTGTCCTGTGATAAAAAGCCTTCTGTTTCGACTGACAAAGCTTTCAGGGGAGCATTTGCAACCGGTTGGCACCATTTTTGAGTGAATTGCCAAAAGTCAGATTTTTGCTGAAATTGTGACCCCGGGGCTTAAGGATTTTTTAAAAAAATCTTTTTCTGCCGGTTAAGTTGTTGAGGGCTGATTTCTTCTTCTGTGATTATAAGCCTTCTGTTTCGACTGCCAAAGCTTTCAGGGAAGCATTTGCAAGTGATTGGCACCATTTTTGAGTGAATTGCCAAAAGTCAGATTTTTGCTGAAATTGTGACCCCGGGGCTTAAGGATTTTTTCAAAAAAATCTTTTTCCACCGGTCAAGTTGCAGGGGGCTGATTTCTTTCCCTGTGATAAAAAGCCTTCTGTTTCGACTGCCAAAGGTTTCAGGGGAGCATTTGCAATTGGTTGGCACCATTTTGGAGTGAATTGCCAAAAGTCAGATTTTTGCTGAAATTGTGACCCCGGGGCTTAGGGATTTTTTGAAAAAATCTTTTTCCGCCGGTTAAGTTGTTGAGGGCTGATTTCTTCTTCTGTGATAATAAGCCTTCTGTTTCGACCGCCAAATCTTTCAGGGGATCATTTGCAACCGGTTGGCACCACTTTTGAGTGAATTGCCAAAAGTCAGATTTTTGCTGAAATTGTGACCCCGGGGCTTACGAATTTTTTCAAAAAATCTTTTTCCGCCGGTTAAGTTGTTGAGGGCTGATTTCTTGTCCTGTGATAAAAAGCCTTCTGTTTCGACCGCCAAATCTTTCAAGGGATCATTTGCAATCTGTTGGCACCACTTTTGAGTGAATTGCCAAAAGTCAGATTTTTGCTGAAATTGTGACCCCGGGGCTTAAGGATTTTTTCAAAAAATCTTTTTCTGCCGGTCAAGTTGCAGGGGGCTGATTTCTTTCCCTGTGATAAAAAGCCTTCTGTTTCGACTGCCAAAGGTTTCAGGGGAGCATTTGCAAGTGGTTGGCACCATTTTGGAGTGAATTGCCAAAAGTCAGATTTTTGCTGCAATTGTGACCCCGGGGCTTAGGGATTTTTTCAAAAAATCTTTTTCTGCCGGTTAAGTTGTCGAGGGTTGATTTCTTGTTCTGTGATAATAAGCCTTCTGTTTCGACTGACAAAGCCTTCACGGAAGCATTTGCAAGTGATTGGCACCATTTTGGAGTGAATTGCCAAAAGTCAGATTTTTGCTGAAATTGTGACCCCGGGGCTTACGAATTTTTTCAAAAAATCTTTTTCCGCCGGTTAAGTTGTTGAGGGCTGATTTCTTGTCCTGTGATAAAAAGCCTTCTGTTTCGACCGCCAAATCTTTCAGGGGATCATTTGCAATCGGTTGGCACCACTTTTGAGTGAATTGCCAAAAGTCAGATTTTTGCTGAAATTGTGACCCCGGGGCTTAAGGATTTTTTAAAAAAATCTTTTTCTGCCGGTTAAGTTGTTGAGGGCTGATTTCTTGTCCTGTGATAAAAAGCCTTCTGTTTCGACTGACAAAGCTTTCAGGGGAGCATTTGCAACCGGTTGGCACCATTTTTGAGTGAATTGCCAAAAGTCAGATTTTTGCTGAAATTGTGACCCCGGGGCTTAAGGATTTTTTCAAAAAAATCTTTTTCCACCGGTCAAGTTGCAGGGGGCTGATTTCTTTCCCTGTGATAAAAAGCCTTCTGTTTCGACTGCCAAAGGTTTCAGGGGAGCATTTGCAAGTGGTTGGCACCATTTTGGAGTGAATTGCCAAAAGTCAGATTTTTGCTGAAATTGTGACCCCGGGGCTTAGGGATTTTTTGAAAAAATCTTTTTCCGCCGGTTAAGTTGTTGAGGGCTGATTTCTTCTTCTGTGATAATAAGCCTTCTGTTTCGACCGCCAAATCTTTCAGGGGATCATTCGCAACCGGTTGGCACCACTTTTGAGTGAATTGCCAAAAGTCAGATTTTTGCTGAAATTGTGACCCCGGGGCTTACGAATTTTTTCAAAAAATCTTTTTCCGCCGGTTAAGTTGTTGAGGGCTGATTTCTTGTCCTGTGATAAAAAGCCTTCTGTTTCGACCGCCAAATCTTTCAAGGGATCATTTGCAATCGGTTGGCACCACTTTTGAGTGAATTGCCAAAAGTCAGATTTTTGCTGAAATTGTGACCCCGGGGCTTAAGGATTTTTTCAAAAAATCTTTTTCTGCCGGTTAAGTTGTCGAGGGCTGATTTCTTGTCCTGTGATAAAAAGCCTTCTGTTTCGACTGACAAAGCTTTCAGGGGAGCATTTGCAACCAGTTGGCACCATTTTGGAGTGAATTGCCAAAAGTCAGATTTTTGCTGAAATTGTGACCCCGGGGCTTAAGGATTTTTTAAAAAAATCTTTTTCTGCCGGTTAAGTTGTTGAGGGCTGATTTCTTGTCCTGTGATAAAAAGCCTTCTGTTTCGACTGACAAAGCTTTCAGGGGAGCAGTTGCAACCGGTTGGCACCATTTTTGAGTGAATTGCCAAAAGTCAGATTTTTGCTGAAATTGTGACCCCGGGGCTTAAGGATTTTTTAAAAAAATCTTTTTCTGCCGGTTAAGTTGTTGAGGGCTGATTTCTTCTTCTGTGATAATAAGCCTTCTGTTTCGACTGCCAAAGCTTTCAGGGAAGCATTTGCAAGTGATTGGCACCATTTTTGAGTGAATTGCCAAAAGTCAGATTTTTGCTGAAATTGTGACCCCAGGGCTTAAGGATTTTTTCAAAAAAATCTTTTTCCACCGGTCAAGTTGCAGGGGGCTGATTTCTTTCCCTGTGATAAAAAGCCTTCTGTTTCGACTGCCAAAGGTTTCAGGGGAGCATTTGCAAGTGGTTGGCGCCATTTTGGAGTGAATTGCCAAAAGTCAGATTTTTGCTGAAATTGTGACCCCGGGGCTTAAGGATTTTTTTAAAAAATCTTTTTCTGCCGGTTAAGTTGTTGAGGGCTGATTTCTTCTTCTGTGATAATAAGCCTTCTGTTTCGACTGCCAAAGCTTTCAGGGAAGCATTTGCAAGTGATTGGCACCATTTTTGAGTGAATTGCCAAAAGTCAGATTTTTGCTGAAATTGTGACCCCGGGGCTTAAGGATTTTTTCAAAAAAATCTTTTTCCACCGGTCAAGTTGCAGGGGGCTGATTTCTTTCCCTGTGATAAAAAGCCTTCTGTTTCGACTGCCAAAGGTTTCAGGGGAGCATTTGCAAGTGGTTGGCACCATTTTGGAGTGAATTGCCAAAAGTCAGATTTTTGCTGAAATTGTGACCCCGGGGCTTAGGGATTTTTTGAAAAAATCTTTTTCCGCCGGTTAAGTTGTTGAGGGCTGATTTCTTCTTCTGTGATAATAAGCCTTCTGTTTCGACCGCCAAATCTTTCAGGGGATCATTTGCAACCGGTTGGCACCACTTTTGAGTGAATTGCCAAAAGTCAGATTTTTGCTGAAATTGTGACCCCGGGGCTTACGAATTTTTTCAAAAAATCTTTTTCCGCCGGTTAAGTTGTTGAGGGCTGATTTCTTGTCCTGTGATAAAAAGCCTTCTGTTTCGACCGCCAAATCTTTCAAGGGATCATTTGCAATCGGTTGGCACCACTTTTGAGTGAATTGCCAAAAGTCAGATTTTTGCTGAAATTGTGACCCCGGGGCTTAAGGATTTTTTCAAAAAATCTTTTTCTGCCGGTTAAGTTGTCGAGGGCTGATTTCTTGTCCTGTGATAAAAAGCCTTCTGTTTCGACTGACAAAGCTTTCAGGGGAGCATTTGCAACCGGTTGGCACCATTTTTGAGTGAATTGCCAAAAGTCAGATTTTTGCTGAAATTGTGACCCCGGGGCTTAAGGATTTTTTAAAAAAATCTTTTTCTGCCGGTTAAGTTGTTGAGGGCTGATTTCTTGTCCTGTGATAAAAAGCCTTCTGTTTCGACTGACAAAGCTTTCAGGGGAGCAGTTGCAACCGGTTGGCACCATTTTTGAGTGAATTGCCAAAAGTCAGATTTTTGCTGAAATTGTGACCCCGGGGCTTAAGGATTTTTTAAAAAAATCTTTTTCTGCCGGTTAAGTTGTTGAGGGCTGATTTCTTCTTCTGTGATAATAAGCCTTCTGTTTCGACTGCCAAAGCTTTCAGGGAAGCATTTGCAAGTGATTGGCACCATTTTTGAGTGAATTGCCAAAAGTCAGATTTTTGCTGAAATTGTGACCCCAGGGCTTAAGGATTTTTTCAAAAAAATCTTTTTCCACCGGTCAAGTTGCAGGGGGCTGATTTCTTTCCCTGTGATAAAAAGCCTTCTGTTTCGACTGCCAAAGGTTTCAGGGGAGCATTTGCAAGTGGTTGGCGCCATTTTGGAGTGAATTGCCAAAAGTCAGATTTTTGCTGCAATTGTGACCCCGGGGCTTAGGGATTTTTTCAAAAAATCTTTTTCTGCCGGTTAAGTTGTCGAGGGTTGATTTCTTGTTCTGTGATAATAAGCCTTCTGTTTCGACTGACAAAGCCTTCACGGAAGCATTTGCAAGTGATTGGCACCATTTTGGAGTGAATTGCCAAAAGTCAGATTTTTGCTGAAATTGTGACCCCAGGGCTTAGGGATTTTTTCAAAAAATCTTTTTCCGCCGGTTAAGTTGTTGAGGGCTGATTTCTTGTCCTGTGATAAAAAGCCTTCTGTTTCGACCGCCAAATCTTTCAGGGGATCATTTGCAACCGGTTGGCACCACTTTGGTGTGAATTGCCAAAAGTCAGATTTTTGCTGAAATTGTGACCCCGGGGCTTAGGGATTTTTTCAAAAAATCTTTTTCCGCCGGTTAAGTTGTTGAGGACTGATTTCTTGTCCTGTGATAAAAAGCCTTCTGTTTCGACCGCCAAATTTTTCAGGGGATCATTTGCAACCGGTTGGCACCACTTTTGAGTGAATTGCCAAAAGTCAGATTTTTGCTGAAATTGTGACCCCGGGGCTTAAGGATTTTTTCAAAAAATCCTTTTCTGCCGGTTAAATTGTTGAGGGTTGATTTCTTCTTCTGTGATAATAAGCCTTCTGTTTCAACTGACAAAGCCTTCAGGGAAGCATTTGCAACCGTTTGGCACCATTTTGGAGTGAATTGCCAAAAGTCAGATTTTTGCTGAAATTGTGACCCCGGGGCTTAAGGATTTTTTCAAAAAATCTTTTTCTGCCGGTTAAGTTGTTGAGGGCTGATTTCTTGTCCTGTGATAAAAAGCCTTCTGTTTCGACTGACAAAGCTTTCAGGGGAGCATTTGCAACCGGTTGGCACCATTTTTGAGTGAATTGCCAAAAGTCAGATTTTTGCTGAAATTGTGACCCCGGGGCTTAAGGATTTTTTCAAAAAATCTTTTTCTGCCGGTTAAGTTGTCGAGGGTTGATTTCTTGTTCTGTGATAATAAGCCTTCTGTTTCGACTGACAAAGACTTCACGGAAGCATTTGCAACCGTTTGGCACCATTTTGGAGTGAATTGCCAAAAGTCAGATTTTTGCTGAAATTGTGACCCCGGGGCTTAAGGGTTTTTTCAAAAAATCTTTTTTTGCCGGTTAAGTTGTCAAGGGCTGACTTCTTCTTTGGTGATAATAAGCCTTCTGTTTCGACTGACAAAGCTTTCAGGGGAGCATTTGCAACCGGTTGGCACCATTTTTGAGTGAATTGCCAAAAGTCAGATTTTTGCTGAAATTGTGACCCCGGGGCTTAGGGATTTTTTCAAAAAATCTTTTTCTGCCGGTTAAGTTGTCGAGGGCTGATTTCTTGTCCTGTTATAAAAAGCCTTCTGTTTCGACTGACAAAGCTTTCAGGGGAGCATTTGCAACCGGTTGGCACCATTTTGGAGTGAATTGCCAAAAGTCAGATTTTTGCTGCAATTGTGACCCCGGGGCTTAAGGATTTTTTCAAATAAATCTTTTTCTGCCGGTTACGTTGTCGAGGGTTGATTTCTTGTCCTGTGATAATAAGCCTTCTGTTTCGACTGACAAAGCCTTCAGGGAAGCATTTGCAACCGTTTGGCACCATTTTGGAGTGAATTGCCAAAAGTCAGATTTTTGCTGAAATTGTGACCCCGGGGCTTCCGGATTTTTTCAAAAAATCTTTTTCTGCCGGTTAAGTTGTCAAGGGCTGACTTCTTCTTTGGTGATAATAAGCCTTCTGTTTCGACTGACAAAGCTTTCAGGGGAGCATTTGCAACCGGTTGGCACCATTTTGGAGTGAATTGCCAAAAGTCAGATTTTTGCTGAAATTGTGACCCCGGGGCTTAAGGAATTTTTCAAATAAATCTTTTTCCGCCGGTCAAGTTGTTGAGGGCTGATTTCTTCTTCTGTGATAATAAGCCTTCTGTTTCGACTGCCAAACTTTTCAGGGGAGCATTTGCAAGTGATTGGCACCATTTTTGAGTGAATTGCCAAAAGTCAGATTTTTGCTGAAATTGTGACCCCGGGGCTTAGGGATTTTTTCAAAAAATCTTTTTCCGCCGGATAAGTTGTTGAGGGCTGATTTCTTGTCCTGTGATAAAAAGCCTTCTGTTTCGACCGCCAAATCTTTCAGGGGAGCATTTGCAACCGGTTGGCACCATTTTTGAGTGAATTGCCAAAAGTCAGATTTTTGCTGAAATTGTGACCCCGGGGCTTAAGGATTTTTTCAAAAAATCTTTTTCTGCCGCTTAAGTTGTTGAGGGCTGATTTCTTGTCCTGTGATAAAAAGCCTTCTGTTTCGACTGACAAAGCTTTCAGGGGAGCATTTGCAACCGGTTGGCACCATTTTGGAGTGAATTGCCAAAAGTCAGATTTTTGCTGAAATTGTGACCCCGGGGCTTAAGGATTTTTTCAAAAAATCTTTTTCTGCCGGTTAAGTTGTTGAGGGCTGATTCCTTCTTCTGTGATAAAAAGCCTTCTGTTTCGACTGACAAAGCTTTCAGGGGAGCATTTGCAACCGGTTGGCACCATTTTGGAGTGAATTGCCAAAAGTCAGATTTTTGCTGAAATTGTGACCCCGGGGCTTAAGGATTTTTTCAAAAAATCTTTTTCTGCCGGTTAAGTTGTTGAGGGCTGATTTCTTGTCCTGTGATAAAAAGCCTTCTGTTTCGACTGACAAAGCCTTCAGGGAAGCATTTGCAACCGGTCGGTACCATTTTGGAGTGAATTGCCAAAAGTCAGATTTTTGCTGAAATTGTGACCCCGGGGGGTTAAGGATTTTTTGAAAAAATCTTTTTCTGCCGGTTAAGTTGTCAAGGGCTGATTTCTTGTCCTGTGATAAAAAGCCTTCTGTTTCGACTGCCAAAGCCTTCAGGGAAGCATTTGCAACCGGTCGGTACCATTTTGGAGTGAATTGTAAAAAGTCAGATTTTTGCTGAAATTGTGACCCCGGGGCTTAGGGATTTTTTCAAAAAATCTTTTTCCGCCGGTTAAGTTGTAGAGGGCTGATTTCTTGTCCTGTGATCAAAAGCCTTCTGTTTCGACTGACAAAGCTTTCAGGGGAGCATTTGCAACCGGTTGGCACCATTTTAGAGTGAATTGCCAAAAGTCAGATTTTTGCTGAAATTGTGACCCCGGGGCTTAGGGATTTTTTCAAAAAATCTTTTTCCGCCGGTTAAGTTGTTGAGGGCTGATTTCTTGTGCTGTGATGAAAAGCCTTCTGTTCCGACTGACAAAGCTTTCAGGGGAGCATTTGCAACCGGTTGGTACCATTTTTGAGTGAATTGCCAAAAGTCAGATATTTGCTGAAATTGTGACCCTGGGGCTTAGGGATTTTTTCAAAGAATCTTTTTCTGCCGGTTAAGTTGTCAAGGGCTGACATCTTTTTGGTGATAAAAAGCCTTCTGTTTCGACTGACAAAGCTTTCAGGGGAGCATTTGCAACCGGTTGGCACCATTTTGGAGTGAATTGCCAAAAGTCAGATTTTTGCTGAAATTGTGACCCCGGGGCTTAGGGATGTTTTCAAAAAATCTTTTTCCGCCGGTTAAGTTGTAGAGGGCTGATTTCTTGTCCTGTAATAAAAAGCCTTCTGTTTCGACTGACAAAGCTTTCAGGGGAGCATTTGCAACCGGTTGGCACCATTTTGGAGTGAATTACCAAAAGTCAGATTTTTGCTGAAATTGTGACCCCGGGGCTTAGGGATTTTTTCAAAAAATCTTTTTCCGCCGGTTAAGTTCTTGAGGGCTGATTTCTTGTCCTGTGATAAAAAGCCTTCTCTTTCGATCGCCAAAGCTTTCAGGGGAGCATTTGCAACCGGTTGGTACCATTTTTGAGTGAATTGCCAAAAGTCAGATATTTGCTGAAATTGTGACCCCGGGGCTTAGGGATTTTTTCAAAAAATCTATTTCTGCCGCTTAAGTTGTCAAGGGTTGATTTCTTGTTCTGTGATAATAAGCCTTCTGTTTCAACTGCCAAAAATTTCAGTGGAGCATTTGCAAACGTTTAGCACCATTTTTGAGTGAATTACCAAAAGTCAGATTTTTGCTGAAATTGTGACCCCGGGGCTTGGGGATTTTTTCAAAGAATCTTTTTCTGCCGGTTAAGTTGTCAAGGGCTGATTTCTTGTCCTGTGATAAAAAGCCTTCTGTTTCGACTGTCAAAGCCTTCAGGGAAGCATTTGCAACCGGTCGGTACCATTTTGGAGTGAATTGCAAAAAGTCAGATTTTTGCTGAAATTGTGACCCCGGGGCTTAGGGATGTTTTCAAAAAATCTTTTTCCGCCGGTTAAGTTGTAGAGGGCTGATTTCTTGTCCTGTGATAAAAAGCCTTCTGTTTCGACCGCCAAAGCTTTCAGGGGAGCATTTGCAACCGGTTGGTACCATTTTTGAGTGAATTACCAAAAGTCAGATTTTTGCTGAAATTGTGACCCCGGGGCTTGGGGATTTTTTCAAAGAATCTTTTTCTGCCGGTTAAGTTGTTGAGGGCTGATTTCTTGTCCTGTGATAAAAAGCCTTCTGTTTCGACTGACAAAGCCTTCAGGGAAGCATTTGCAACCGGTCGGAACCATTTTGGAGTGAATTGCAAAAAGTCAGATTTTTGCTGAAATTGTGACCCCGGGGCTTCGGGATTTTTTTAAAAAAAAAATTCCGCCGGTTAAGTTGTTGAGGGCTAATTTCTTCTTCTGTGATAATAAGCCTTCTGTTTCCATCGCCAAACCTTTCAGGGGAGCATTTGCAACCGGTTGGCACCATTTTCGACTGAATTGCCAAAAGTCAGATTTTTGCTGAAATTGTGACCTCGGTGCTTAGGGATTTTTTCCAAAAAAAAATTTCCGCCAGTTAAGTTGTTGAGGGCTGATTTCTTGTCCTGTGATAAAACGACTTCTGTTTCCATGATTAAAACCTATTTTTTTGACCACCAGCATTATGGTTTCCATTTTAAAGTTCAGAATAGAGTAGTTGCTTTGGAAGACGATCCTCAGGCATCTGCACAACATGACCAGTCCAACAAAGTTGACGTTGAAGAATCATCACTGGTGATCTTTGTTTCTTCCAGTATGCTGGCAGTAGTTCACCTGTCTTCCCAGGTAATGTGTAAAACTTTTTGGAGACATG